>NC_059298.1:4458053-4490553 GCF_017591435.1 Portunus trituberculatus
CTCGATCCTCCTCTCTCTCTCTCTCTCTCTCTCTCTCTCTCTCTCTCTCTCTCTCTCTCTCTCTCTCTCTCTCTCTCTCTCTCTCTCTCTCTCTCTCTCTCTCTCTCTCTTTCTGGTTTACTCTTTTTGTTCTTGTTTTATCTTGTTTTATTTTCCTTTTTATTTCTTCTTCAAATTTTTATTTCATTTTTTTCTGTTTTCTTCTTTACTTGTCCTTACAGTCCTTACATTCAATCTATCGATCAGTCTTTCAGCTCAACTCTCTCTCTCTCTCTCTCTCTCTCTCTCTCTCTCTCTCTCTCTCTCTCTCTCTCTCTCTCTCTCTAGTAAAAGCTTATATACAGAAAAGAAAGCAAGCAAAAAGAAATATAAAAAAAGAAAGCCTTAAAAGTATTATTGAGATGGCTAGGTGAGTCTGACGTTTCCCTTCCACACACTGAGATCCATTTCTGGCTGTGCTAAGGCGGCGAATCTTCAGTTTATGGCCGGGGAAACTGTCAAGCTTAAGAGGTGAAAGAGGTGTGATTTGCAGTCCATCCGCTCTGCCAAGTAGTTTTGTTCTCGCGGGTGAGTGAATAATGGAGAACGTGGAGTATGTCTGTGATTTTTTTTTTTTTTTTTATTTCGTTCACAGGAGAAGGATAAATTTGAGGAAAAATGCAGTTGAGAGAAAGAGAAAGCTATTAACTTTTTTTTTCTCGTAGCAACACGTGGGTAGTGGTAGGAATTGTAGTAGTAGTAGTAGTAGTTGTTGTTGTAGTTGTTGTTGTTGTTGTTGTTGTTGTAGTAGTAGTAGTAGTAGTATAGTATTAGTAGTATAGTAGTAGTAGTAGTAGTAGTAGTAGTTGTTGTTGTTGTTGTTGTTGATGATGTTCTAATAATAGTAGTAGTAGTAGTAGTAGTAGTAGTAGTAGTAGAAGTAGTAGTATTAGCAAATGAAACTTAACATAAATCGAACAACATTGAAACAGCATTATGTGAAGAGACACATCGAACAGTAATATAAGGAGGAGGAGGAGGAGGAGGAGGAGGAGGAGGAGGAGGAGGAGGAAGAGAGGGAGAAGGTACATAAGCACCACCACCACCACTACCACCACCACGCCTACTTGCACGGCCTCCCTCTCCTCTCTGCGCTACCAATTACGGGCCGAAATGCATGCTCCTCCTCTCACCAATTAATTCGTGGAGTCCGCCGTATTGATCACGCGGGAATGTCACTTTGGGACGTGCAAATGAACACCTTCCAGCCTTTGAAAAGTCCTCGTCAGTCTTCGTCGCAGGGAAGAAGGGACGACAGCCACCCCGTTTTCCTGGCTCCAGCTTGCAAGGGAGTCTCGTCTAGATTGGATGCTATTTATAGTTTTCGTTTATTGAGTAGTTTGGTTAAATAAGGTTAGGTTAGGTTAGTCCAGAATGTTGAAAAATGTTTTAGGATCCCGTCTGAATTGGAGTTATTTATGGTATTTGTTTGCTGACTAGTTTAGTTAGGTTAGGTTAGGTTGGTCTAGAATGTTGGAAAATGTTTTGGGATCCCGTCTTGATTGGAGTTATTTATAGTTTTCGTTTACTGAGTAGTTTAGTTAGGTTAAGTTAGGTTAGGTTGGTCTAGAATGTTGAAAAATGTGTTAGGATCCCGTCTTGATTGGAGTTATTCATAATTTCCGTTTACTGTACAGTTTAGTTAGGTTAAGTTAGTCTAGAATATTGAAAAAGGCGTTAGTGTTGTTAGTATAAGTTTACTGACTGTTCTAGGAGTAAATTAGGTTAGGATAGAAGTGATCAGTGTTATATTCAGGATACGTTTACAAACACCCCTATTCTCTCTAACTCTCTAATGCAAGACTTAACCAGTACTCTCAATCATTCATACCTTTCGTTGGTAAACTCTGGAACTCCCTGTCTGTGCTTATATTTCCAACTTCCTATGACTTAACTTTATTTAAAAGGGAGGTATTAAGATATTTATCCCTGTCTTTTGTCTAACTCTTTCGGCACTGTAAGGGGACTGGCGACTGAGTGGGCCTTTTTTTTATTTCATTTATTTTTTTTTTGTTGTCCTTGGCCAATCTTTCCCTTTTACATAAAAAAAAAATATTCCAGAAATAAGAGAGGTGAGGTGTAAATGTTTTCAGGCTGTTTTTTTTTTTTTTTTTTTTTTTTTTTTGTTATGGCCTATAGCGCTTGTAGGTATACTTGAATGTCGTTAGTTCAGCAACGCATGCGTATTACACGTCATATAAGTAGTGACCATCTAGTCTAGATATATTGGAGTTGAGGCGTTAGTGCTTTTTATTTATCATTGCTTTTTATCAATGTTTTTCACTTTAGTTCAGGGACGCACGCGCAGGATACGTCATATAAATATTTGCCTCTACAATAGTTGAGTGGGAAAAATGTTGTCGTGTTTTTCTTGAGTGTTTATCTTATATTCCGCATTGACGTGACTTGAGAGACTAGTAATTGAACTTTGGCGAGGAAAAATACATCCTCATCCATGATTCACATTATTAAACCACAAAAAAATTAAGACGGTAAACGAAAACTGGGCAATTACAAACGTTCGGGACACGAGTGAAAGATTGAAAAGACGTATTTTTAACTTTTATTTTTCATTTTTTGTATCAATTAACCAGCACTGTCTCCCTGGCGCCTGGTTACTCACTCCATTACCAGGGTTTTCTTAATGGTTTTCCAACAGTATTAACTAAGGGCGGGGGCAGGAACACGCTAAGCACCACCAACACAAACACGTGACTGCCGCTTAATTATGTCTCAAGACGTGAAGGTAAATTTGACTCACTCACATGATTACTTGATCTTTAAAGCCTTCGCCTGCCTCGTTAAAGACGCTAGTTCACTTTTTTTGTTCTCTTTTTTTTTCCTCTCTCTCTCTCTCTCTCTCTCTCTTTCTCATCAGGGAAGGGATAAATCTGTTGCGGTGGGAAGGCTCAGTTATATAGAACCTGTCAATACTATTATTATCAAATTTAGGGTTTCTTGATTTTTTGTGAATGTATCATGTTTACACGAGTTTTTTTTTCAGATAATAGGTGAAGATCTTCCTGACAAAAAAAAAATGCCACTTATCATCATTACTTTTCATTGCCGTTATCAGATTTTTTTTTTCTTTGATTTTTAAGAGCATGTCAGTTTCCACAGTTTGTTTTCAGATAGTACTCGAAGCTCTTCCTGATAGAGGTATAGAAAATCAATACTAAAAGATCATGTATCTAACCAACTTGTACTCTCCTCGACATTGTAATGAAGTATAGTGTGTCCTTTAATGTAGTAAGAAGAAAAGACCAGTTATTGATTGAAACAGCCTGGAGAAGATCAGTTGAAGAAAGAAGATGGAAGGGAAGGCGGAGTGAGATGGAGGGATGGAATTGCTTATAGAATTGCAAAGAATTAGTCACAGGAAGGTACAAGGGACAGATATGAATAGAGACTAACATAGTGCCAATCATTCACTATGATCATAGGGTATAACGAAAGAGGAAGGAAATTTCTTTAGCTTCACGAACCTAACTGTCATTTGGTACACCTTTCCCTACTTATTAATCACTTTCAAACATCGCTCGTTATACAGCCACAACAGTCCTTGAACTGAGAAGATTTTTCAATCGTTCTTATAGATGTTCACAAAAACTTCACACATTGCCTCTAGTGCTGCTGAGACTTTTTCGTGTCGCAGTGACAATACAACTATTACTAATGGTTCTGTATCGTCAAGTCTCCCTAGATGGTGAGAGTTCGGTACCCGCGAGCTTCCCAAGACGGCCGCCAGGACCTACATTGTTCATCAACGACGAGAGTTTTCATATTTTTTAATGCCTTTTTAGCCATTGTGGACGCGGCTGACGGATGAGAAATAGAGCTTTTGACCCTTTTATCAAATTTATTGTCTGGGAAGATGAAGGCACCGGAGGGAGAATGAAAGAGGAGAGAGAATGAGAGAGAAGGGTTACAGGAATTCACCGTAATAACGAAGACCAGGCGGAAAAGAAGGAAGCTGATAAAAAAAAAGATAGAGGTTGAAAAAATCGCTCTGTACCTAAAGGATCTCTCTCACACACACACAAAAAAAAAAAAAAAAAAAAACGGGTTACAGTGGTTCCCTGAGCCGACGCGGACCTCCCTTCCTGTGTCCCGCCTCACAATGACGCCTCACACAACAGGTAGCAGCAAAAACCGCGCCAAAGAGAGGATGGGAAGAAACTTGACAGTGGCGTAATTTGATAAAGCAGGTAGACAGGCAAGAGGGAAGGGTGGGGAGGCAGGGAACGACGACGGGGAGGAGGAGAAGAGGGAAGCGCTCACAAAAACCAAAACTCATGGATGTAGGCCGAAAGGAAGGGTTGTAGGGCGGTAGGGGAGAAGGAAAAAAATGTTCCAAGCCATTTCCCGCCACCAGTACGAGAGGGAGGGAGGACGGGGAGGCTACAGGATGGAGACTGGGAAGAGGAAGAGGAGAGGATGGTGAGGAAAGGGAAAGGGAGTTGAAAAAAAAGGCGATAAAGGAAGTGGAAGTACGAGAATGGAAAGAAACAAGATAGGGTTTCGTAAGGAACTTTTTTATACACGCATTGGAGAATATGAAAAAAAAAGAATGGATACTAGAAAAAGAAAAATTGATAATCCAACGCAGATACATATGGACGCCAGTTACTTGAAAGAATATATATAAGCGTTAGGAGGAAATCATCATAATTTTAACAAGAGCTCCACAACCGTAAGTTAAAGAAGCAATGATTTGTAGAGTAAACCAGATAAAAAAAAAACGTTAAACAGTAAAAAAAAAAAAAATGAAAAAAATGTACAAAAAATGAATAGAATCAAGTGTGTAATGATGTATGGCTCTTTATAATGGTGCTTTGAGATTCATTGGTTTTTGTTTACCTCTTCATTATCCTATCTATACATATATTATCCATTCATCTATACAGCTATAGGTAAAGTAGATGCGCACACACGCACCCACGCACGCACAAACACACACACACACACACACACACACACACACACACACACACACACACACACACACACACAGAGAGAGAGAGAGAGAGAGAGAGAGAGAGAGAGAGAGAGAGAGAGAGAGAGAAACGGACAGACACAGACAGACAGATAGACAGGTACAGAGAGAGAGAGAGAGAGAGAGAGAGAGAGAGAGAGAGAGAGAGAGAGAGAGAGAGAGAGAGAGAGAGAATTTAATTACTTATCGGTAATCATGCAAAACAAAAAATATGTAATGGATTCCTTGCTTAGACCTGAGGTACACCGGCATGCTGCAACAACCCAGTAACAACAACAACAACAGCAACAACATTAATGACGATGATAATAATGATAATAGCAATAGTAATAACGATATAAATATTAACAGCGATAATAATGATAGTAATAGTAATGTTGATAGTAGTAATGATAATAATAATAATAATAATAATAATAATAATAATAAAGGACAACTATAAGAATTTGTTATGGTACTTATAATAATATTGTAGATCATTCTTTCTTTTGCTGTTGCTGTTATTATTATTATTGTTATTATCATCATTGCCAATGTTGTGTTTTTACTATCATTACTATCATCATTATTGTTGTTAATATTTTTAGTATCAATATTATCATTTTTATTATTTTTTATTATTATTATTATTATTATTATTATTATTATTATTATTATTATTATTATTATTATTATTATATCATCATCATCATCATCATCATCATCATCATCATCATCATCATCATCATCATCATCATCATCATCATCGCCCTTTTTATCATCATCTTTATCATTATTATCATTCATGCTACACTAACAGCAAAACTATAGCAAGACAGAAAAGCGTAACTACTAAACTAATTCATATTCATAACAACGGCAACATAAGTGATTAAACAGAAACATAACTTTATTTTCGACAGCAATCATTTGAGAATTAAGCTGAAAAAATTATTATAATTGTAAGCAAGCAATAAACGGGCAGTCCTACACACACACACGGTCATTAATTCTTTAACCTAACACCAATAAGCTCCTCTGCTCATTCTTCCCACGCATCAGTCAGTCATTGGTTTGTATTCTCAAATACTTCTGTGATTCACCTCCACTATTTCAAAAGGCTTTATCAAAATTTACACGAGTTTTTAAATTGTTTTTACAGTTCTAGAGGCAAAGTGACAAGATTTCTACATTATCAACAGCAGAAACACTTTTGAAAACCCTGCTAATCATCTCTGTGGCCTTGAAAAATAGTCGTGGTGAGAGAGCAAAGTGTTTCTGAATACGGACCATTGTCATGCACTCTCCGCGGCCTCACTGCCTTGCCGCCTCCCCGCTGCCTGCCACAAGTAAACAAACAAGACTTGGCGCTGAAAATATTCCCTGGCACAATGTGTTCGTGGCTGGCTGAGTGCATTTCCCATGTTTTCTAATCATCCTCGGCGTTATTGCGCATTTCATGGCCAGCGGTCTCCCCATCCCGGCAAACGAACCAAGAAATCGACGGAATAACCTACCTGACTTGCTGGGGAGCGGGAGATGCCTCGGCCATTTTGATATATGCCGTGGGAGCGGGGTTGCCGACCGCGCGCTGCTCCCGACGCCTGTATAAGGCTATTTCAGTTGTGCGTGTTTTGGGACTATTGACGTGGTTTTGCTGAGCTGTAAGGAAGAATTTTTACTATTTACGGTTCTTTATTGCGTCTTATGAATATTTCGAGTGGTGTTTTATTAAGTTTGGGGTGAGTTAGGTTGCCGAACGCTGCAAACAATTGAGAGGGCAGTGGCGCAGACGCTGGTGTCTGTGAGCTGGTAATGACCAATGTGGAGAGGGGGAGGGACGCTGGCCTCTCTCTCTCTCTCTCTCTCTCTCTCTCTCTCTCTCTCTCTCTCTCTCTCTCTCTCTCTCTCTCTCTCTCTCTCTCTCTCTCTGTCTGTCTGTCTGTCTGTCTGTCTGTCTGTCTGTCTGTCTGTCTGTCTGTCTGTCTGTCTGTCTGTCTGTCTGTCTGTCTCTCTCTCTCTCTCTCTCTCTCTCTCTCTCTCTCTCTCTCTCTCTCTCTCTCTCTCTCTCTCTCTCTCTCTCTCTCTCTCTCTCTCTCTCTCTCTCTCACACACACACACACACACACACACACACACACACACACACACACACACACACACACACACACACACACACACACACACACACACACACACACACACACACACTAGATTCTGATGGGGAACTATCGTTTTCTTTGCCTTCAGTCTTCCCAGGAAGCGAACAGGCTACTCAGAGGTTGAAGATTAATGCGGGAACGATGTACTGCGAGGATAGAGAGAGTAAATGAGGACATCGTTTAAATAGCGCAGTGTATTAACCCTTTCAGTGCCACGGCATCAGTTCCATTATATTGCCATTACTTTACAATCATTCGTTCATCACTTACGTTTACAAGTGCACGCTCTATTCGTAAGTCCGTATTCAGAAACGCTTTGCTCTCGCACCACGACTATTTTCCAAGGCCACAGAGATGACTAGCTTAGTTTTCAAGACTGTTTCTTCAGTTAATAATGTAGAAATCTTGTAATTCTGCATCTAGAACAGTAAAAATACCTTTAAAATTCGTGTAAATCTAAATAAAACCTTTTGAAATAGTGGAGGTCAAGCATAGAAGTGTTTGAGAATAAGGGCCAATCATTGTGGTACACGATTATATCATTTAAACACTTTTTTTTAATTAGAGTCATTGGATTAAGTATGCTGTTATTTTTCTCACAGCAGAGTTGACATATGAGTCATCCGCAATAATTTGGAATTTTTAGCAGTCAATACTCAGAGTGTAGCTCCGCCTAACCTCGTAGCTGCGGCGCCAAACATTTCAGTTAATCTTATAGGCCACATGAGTCCATGGCTTCACTTTTCCTTCCCTAACATAACGAAGTTTTCAACGATGACATTTTGTTTGAGACATTTTGATAAGACACCTTGAAAATGGATGGATCAGATAAAAGATAAATACACACCCAGCGTGCACGAAGAGGGAGTGGCAGTAGTGGTAGTGGTGGTGTTGGTGGTGTCTGCAGCACACAAGGGTAGTGGCGTATCCCAGGGTGATGCCCAGCCGACGGCCGGGCTACGTCTGCCGCGTGCCCTCACACCCTACCCTGGGCTGCTGGTGAAGCTGCCACTGCTCGCCAGATGCCCACGTGCACGGGAACACGAAGGTTCATAAAGAAGAACAAAAACTAGCAGACTTGTTGGTCCTTACGAGGCTGCCTGTATTACCAGAGTTGGAGACCAAGGATCTCAATCACTTTCTCTCCTTTTTTTATGTAGGAGAGAAGCCAGCCAAGGGCAGCAAAATATTAAAAAAAAGGCCCACTTGAGTGCTGGTTCCCTAAAAGAAAAGTAAAGAGTTAGCCGAAATTAAGGAACAAATATCTTGATACCTCCCTCTTAAAAGAAGTCAAGTCGTAGGAAGACGGAAATACAGAAGCAGGCAGGGAGTTCCAGAGTTTACCAGAGAAAGGTATGAATGATTGAGAGTACAGGTTAACTCTTGGGTTAGAGAGTTGGACAGAATAGGACTGCCAGTCTAATCATATCTTCCACAGTTCATTTACCTCCAACCTGTTTCAGTATCACACACTAAAAATCGATCATTTGTTTTTTTCATGTTCTCCTTCCATTCAGTCTTTCCAGCAAACTTTCCCTTGGTTGCATAAGCCTGAAATAAAATACTGTAGTAAAGGTGAAGAAAGCTCCTCGTCTACGAACAGCATGTCTGATTTCCCTCCCCTTTCAAAACACTGAAAGTTTTCATGCGTATCCTTAATAGAATTCTACAAATAACAAAGCAATCCAATGGTATCATGTTTAAGGTCATTCAGAGTAGAATGAAAAAAGAAAAATAACGCCATATCATTATGGATGTAGAAGAAAGCGGACTATTACGGTGCTGTCTAATTAAGTCTATGAAACCAAAGCTGAGGAGCCCGATATTTTTCTTCAACATTAAGTAGTAGAATAGTTAAGAAGAGATAAGATAGACTGGATACCTTACCAACAAGACATTGATATGAAAACAAACAAAAAACATTTTATTATGAAAATTATCATATTATGAAAGGAAAATATATGAAAAGCTTTGTTTTAGTAGGTGTTTTTTTCCGTGTAGCAAAGCGTAGCGGATGAACAAGAGAATTACATGTTGAAAACACAGGAGGACGGCAAGAAACTGACAAGACTCTCTCTCTCTCTCTCTCTCTCTCTCTCTCTCTCTCTCTCTCTCTCTCTCTCTCTCTCTCTCTCTCTCTCTCTCTCTCTCTCTCTCTCTCTCTCTCTCTCTCTCTCTCTCTCTCTCTCTCTCCACTTGTCCATCATCTTTACGCATCCTTTTCCCCGATTCTTCCCTTGCCTTCAGTCACCTGGCCGCTCTTCTCGCCTGAAAGAAAGGGAAGGTAAGCACTGAGCACCTGAGGACTGTGATGGTCAGGGACACTAACATCACGTTACAGGAGCAGGTAGCTGAAGAGAACTCTGAATCAACCCTCGCTTTTCATTCCTTTCTTTTCCATTCTTTCCTCTTTCCCTCATTTTTTTTTTTTTTTTATACTACTTCATTTGTGACTGCTATTTTTTTTTTATCTTTTTTTGTGGTCATGTGAGATGTTTTAGTTTTTTTTTCTTTCTTCCTTCTTTTCGCTGGTTATGTGTCGTGTATAAATAAGTTGCCACGTCTCTTAACTTAACTTAAATATGATGCATTGCGTGTGCGTTGTTCTTTTAATATCTTGTCTGGGATATTTTCTTGTTTTTCTCTAATCTGTGGTGCTTCTTTTCCTCCTCCTCCTCCTCCTCCTCCTCCTCCTCCTCCTCCTCCTCCTCCTCCTCCTCCTCCTCCTCCTCCTCCTCCTGTTACGAGGCATTTAGTTATTTTCTTGTTTTTCTCTAATCTGTGGTGCTTCTTCTCCTCCTCCTCCTCCTCCTCCTCCTCCTCCTCCTCCTCCTCCTCCTCCTTCTCATGTTACGAGGCATTTAGTTATTTTCAAAAGCATCGCAAGACTTGTGATTTCTTCTCTTTCTTTCCATACCACACATTTTATTCCCTTTCTCTCCCTCCTTCCCTCGCTCAGTCAACTTTTTTTTTTCCTCTTTCTCTTTCCCTTCCCCATCTGTCTCTTGCCTCCTCTCCTTATATATTTACTGACCCCCTTTCTCTTTTCTCCCTCCCTTCATCCCTCACTCTCTTCTCTCTCTCTCCTTCCTCCTCCCTTAGACAAGCACTCCCTCATTCATCCACTTCCTCCATCTTTCCTTTCTTTCGATCACCCCTTCCTCTCTCCTCTCTTTCTCTCCCACCACCCTTCTTTTCCTCCAACAAGCATTCCCTCCAGGTAACGGGGTGAGAGAGAGGGAGGTGAGAGTAAAAAAAGGGAAGGGGAAGAATAAAAAAAGAAGGGAAAAAAAAGGTTTGAGGATGCGTGTGGGAAAATGGGAGGCTCAGGTAGGCCGGGATGTCCTGCCTGTGTGTGGCGGGTGACCGATTATGACGGAGAACAAGTTGACGTGTGTGTGTGTGTGTGTGTGTGTGTGTGTGTGTGTGTGTGTGTGTGTGTGTGTGTGTGTGTGTGTGTGTGTGTGTGTGTGTGTGTGTGTGTCAATCTGTATTTGTATCTATCTTTGATTATCTATCCATCTATCTGTTTGTCTATCTTTCTGTTTATCTGTATCTGTCTATAGGCTTATATATCTCTGTCCGTCTATTTATCTTAAGGAGATGCCTATCTATCCAATAATTTATCCTTGTGTGTGTGTGTGTGTGTGTGTGTGTGTGTGTGTGTGTGTGTGTGTGTGTGTGTGTGTGTGTGTGTATCTGAAGAAGAGGGATGAGTTCAAAATGGTGTATGCAGTTTTTTTTTTTCGCAGTTAGAAAAGAAAAGAATAAAAATGAACGATGATGATAATGACAATGATGATAATGATGAAAATTACATTTTAACAGCACGTTCCTGCTATTATCGGGAGAAGAACTTCATACGTCGGTAATTTATGTAAA
Organism: Portunus trituberculatus; assembly: GCF_017591435.1. Classification (NCBI taxonomy): domain Eukaryota; kingdom Metazoa; phylum Arthropoda; class Malacostraca; order Decapoda; family Portunidae; genus Portunus; species Portunus trituberculatus. The sequence continues at coordinate 4,469,112 of NC_059298.1, forward strand.
AGAATAGATAGTGTATGAGATGCTCTTCGTATGTATGTTTCTCAGACGGACATGATAGGATAATGTTTACCACAATTTTTCTTTGACAGCTTGACCCGTGAAAAAAAAGTAAATATATGAGATTACGTTAGCTCTACCTGGTATCCTTGTTTATTTTACGTACCTCCTTGAGAGAGAGAGAGAGAGAGAGAGAGAGAGAGAGAGAGAGAGAGAGAGAGAGAGAGATTTGGTGCAGTAAAAAAATATATATATAGAAACGGTTCGAAAGGAAATACTATTGTAAATCCAACTTTAAAAATAACTACAAATGAATATAAATAATAAATTGATTTATAGATAATTGATTGCTTGTCTTACTCTCCTCCTCTTCCTTATCTTCTATTTATATATTATGCTTTGTCTCCTCCTCCTCCTCCTCCTCCTCCTCCTCCTCCTCCTCCTCCTCCTCCTCCTCGTTGTCCCTTCAATCATCTATTACGTCTTCCTCATCCACTCCATCACTCGTCCTCCCCCCCCCCTCTCTCTCTCTCTCTCTCTCTCTCTCTCTCTCTCTCTCTCTCTCTCTCTCTCTCTCTCTCTCTCTCTCTCTCTCTCTCTCTCTCTCTCTCTCTCTCTCTCTCTCTCTCTCTCTCTCTCTTGTATGGCTTCCTTTTATCGCCTCGGCCCATCCTGCCTCTTCATCTTCCCTTTCGCTTCCCCAAAGAGTAGAAGATGAAAGGAAGAAGAAGAGGATGAGGATGGGGAAGAGGAAGAGGAAGAGGAGGAGGAGGAGGAGGAGGAGGAGGAGGAGGAGGAGGAGAAGGGAGAAAGGAAGTGTGGGTGAAGGAGGAAGAGACGGAGGAGGACTGGAGGAAGAAGAGGAGGAGAAAGTTGACGAAGAGTAGGTGATGGTAATGATAAAGAAAGGGAAGAACGAGAACAAGATGAGACAAGAGTAAAGAAAAAACCACATATTGAAAAAAGAAACTAAGAATGACACCGTTAAACCAAAGATGGACATTTTTAAACCCGGGTACTCCGAGAGAGACCATGGAGGTGAGATGGTTATGGGCCAGGTGTAGGGAAATATACCTTGAGCAGCAGGTATACAGTGTTCCTCCAGGAGTATAATGCTCTTCTCTAGCTAACTCTTCCCATAACTTCCCTGTCTCGTCTCCAGATACAAGCGTGAATCGTATTAGGTTAGGGGTTAGGTCATGTTGGGTTAGGTTAAGTTAGGTTAGTTTAGGTGAATTGAGGTAAAGTGAGGTGAGGTCTTCTTAGGTTAAGTTAGGTTAGGTGAGATGAGGTGAGGTCTTGTTAGATTAGAATTAGATTACGTTGAGTTAGGCTAGGTTAAGTTAGGTGAGGTGAGTTGAGGTCTTGATAGGTTAGGTTAGGTGAGATCAGGTGAGGTCGTGTTAGATTAGGTTAGAGTTAGATTACGTTGGGTTTGGTGAAGTGAGGTGAGGTTACATGAGGTTAAGATTATGTTACGTTGGTTTTCGTCCATATAGGTAAAGTGAGGTGAGGTTAGCTTAGGTTAGGATTATGTTACATTGGGTTTGGTGTAGTTAGATGGTTAGGTTAGGTTAGATGAGATTAGTTGGGTTTGCTTAAGTTAGGTGAGATGAGATTAGGTTAGCATTGGTTATAGTTAAGTTACATTGGATTTGCTATATTTAGGTGAAGTGAAGTGAGGTCAGATGCGGTGAGGTTTACATACAGTTCTCCCACGCTCTGATTTTTCCAAGTTCAGATCAGTTTATAGATTGAATAGAAATGGAAATTAATGAAATAATCTTTGTGTTTTCGCGTATGTGTGAGAAATGATAAAGAAAAGTGGAAGAAAAAGCCAGCTGAAGTTTCCAATCCCAAAAGACGACTAATGAATAAACATCAAAATTTCCGCATAGACTTAAAAAGAACTGAAGATGTGACGGTGGAGATTTGTCACTTTTTTTTTTTTTTTTATGCAAGAAGGGAAGTCGGTTAAGGACAACAAAATATTAAAAAAAGGCCCACTCGATTGCCAATTCCAACAAAGATTAATAGAGTTCGCCAAAAGTCTGGGAAAAATGTCTTGAAACCTCTCTGCGAATAAGAACACAACAACACAAGAACGTACGAAGACCTAAACAACAAAAAAAAAAAAAAAAAAAAAAAAATAGGTGCATTTGTACACTTTTTTTTCATTATTATTACCATTATCATCTCATTTATTTATGTATGTATTTATCTCTTTTTGAAGGGCGAAGCAACCAGTGAAAGGACTCATCTCACCAAGGCACTGTTAACCACTTCAGTACCATGACGCGTTTTCATATGCATTCTGTTTACTATTCGGTGATTTCATACAGCTTTAGAAACTCATGTGGGGATTGAATTAGTGAAGATTCTGGCCATTATTCTTCTGACCTGCATACACCCTTCCTAATGTCAATAAAAGGGTTTCATCGTACACAAGTCTCAAAGTAAAAATATGTCCCAGTATTGAAGAGGGTAAGGAAATATGATGAAGTGTAATTAGGCATCCAAGTACGTACAAGGTGTGACGGAACAGGTGTATGAGTGGTAACTGAGTAAATACGGCAGTTACGTGAGGATTCTAAGGAAGGTCAATTGTATAAGATAGGTTGAGTGTATTGACAGAAGTGAGATGTGTGAAGGTCAGGTTTGTGGGTCGTTAATCCCTTCAGTACCATGACGCGTTTTCATATATATTTTCCTTACTATATGGTGACTTTATAAAGCTTTAGAAACTTTAATGGGGGTATTGAAATAGTGAAGACTTTGGCCATTAATCTTTTGACCTACATAGACGCTTCCTAATGTAAATAAAATCGTCTAATCACACCCAAAACTCAAGGTTAAAATGCGTCTCAGTACTGAAAGGGTTAAGTGTGTGAGGCGTGTTTAGTGTGACACGCAGAAAAAGTGAGAGAATTTCTAGTTACGTATTATACAGGTGACTTGATGGATGAAGATGATGGCTTATTGAAAGTTCTCTCTCTCTCTCTCTCTCTCTCTCTCTCTCTCTCTCTCTCTCTCTCTCTCTCTCTCTCTCTCTCTCTCTCTCTCTCTCTCTCTCTCTCTCTCTCTCTCTCTCTCTCTCTCTCTCTCTCTCTCTCTCTCTCTCTCTCTCTCTCTCTCTCTCTCTCTCTCTCTCTCTCTCAACTCAACCACTTACTGTTAATTCATTCCTGTTACATCTTCGAACACTCTCTTATGCCTTTACATTCGCATTTAGTCACCACCCCGCACCTCTTCGTCGTCTTGCTCCTTCTCCTCCTCTTCCTGTTCCTCCTCCTCCCCAAAGGCCACGGTTTCAGTATGTAAATGTGCGGGAGTCGGCGGGCAAGACGCTGGGCCGCGGGCAATCAATCTCTTGCCAACATTTATCACAGGACGATCCCCCCACGTCTCCCTTGCCCCTAAAAAGATGGCGTAGTGTGGAAGGAAAAAGTGAATAATAGATCCTTGCGTCAGGGATTCCTCTCTGTAAATTATTTCAGAGTTTGACTGTTAGGAGGAAGAAAAGGAAGGAGCAGGGAGGAAAGATAGGAGATGAATGAACAGAGGAAAATATTCTGATGTCCTCTGATTTTTGTTTATGTTGGCTATCAACTCACTCGCCAGGGAGCTCATAGGAAGTATAGTGGTCTCTATTTCTTGGTTCAGTGTGGAGCTAAGCTATCCAGAAGTGTTGTGTTATTCAGTTCAAGGAAGAGAGACTACGTACTGCTTTTCACTGTTGGTTCAGTCCTTGTGGGGGAAAGGAGAAAAGAATCGGATTAAAGGATCACATCAGGCATGGACAGAGAAAACGGTATAGAATTGTTTAACATTAGATTAATAGTTAAGTCTATCATATCAAGCACACTTTACTATTGCACACAGTAACGGCTTATAAAGTAAAGGTAAAATGGTCCTAGTGCATCATAGATTATTCATTTGTTATTGCAGTAACATAATATTAGTTTAAGAGGAGATGAGAAAAAATAATGAAATTGAAAAACAAGAAAAATAAGGAGAAAAAGAGAAAACATAAATATCCAATACCAGACACAGATCTTAGCCATGACATTATCACTCATCGGTAAAAGGCATGGAAGGTCCCTGGGAGGAGGAAGACTTTTTGGAGATCCTTCCCTCTGTGTATTGGACGATATTTCTCAAGTTCTGGTAGGTTAGTGACCAGCCCCGGACCAAGTTGTGAAGCCTTTCATAACTGTCTCCATCCGGCGGCTCCTCGTAACGCAGGATCGTGCATCAGAAGGAAGATAGAGGGCCCCTGCAACAGCCAAACTTTGCTGCCCGCCCCGGTAGGTACCACCTCCACACATGATTCTGTCCCGCCTTGCCCTGTTTAGACTGTTTAACCTTAGCAAGGTTCTAAAAATTTACCAGTTGACTTCCCGCTCAGTGACTGTATATGAGAAAAATGACAATGAGAACATATTAGAAATGTGCATGGTGATGAGAGAAGGCAAGGAATGGAACATAAGTACTTCGGTTTCTGCTTTGCCTGTGTGCCTCACCTTGTGGGGTTGTCGGCCTCTGCCTTTCTAACATTCCAGATGCTAACTTCAGACTATGTCACGCTCTACAAAAGACAACAAACGCTGGAGAAATAAAGTCCCTCAGCCTTATCCCGTGTTTGCTTTTACTGTCACACCCCACACGCTTGTCTCGCTTGTACAACATAAACAAATTAGTTATTAAAGGTAGCATGAAGTGAACGTGCGGGACAATCACATGAAGTCACCAGTTTGCAAACTGACAGAAAGACTGTGATGCATGTTTTGAGACCGTTGAAAGTAAAATTTATATATGGTTTTCTGTTAACCTGGGAAATGTTAACATTATCTTTGTTTTTTTCCTTTATATATATATATATATATATATATATATATATATATATATATATATATATATATATATAATTTTTGGCAATAATGGTATGAAGAGGATGAAAAAGGAAAGAATGAGAAGAGTCTCGTGTCAAAAATAGTAGATCCATGACTACATCTGCATTTAAAACGGCAGGGAGATGCGAAGAACCGTCATCGTATCACCGCTTTATCTTTCACCTTGTTCGAAAACCTACTCCCCTTGCAACCGAAATGATCAAAGAGTTGTAGTCAGTGGTCTGACACGTGGTGAATACACCTGTTTCTCTATTCATGAGGACGGTGCTCGTCCCCTCAGCCGCCAGCACAACCCTACCCGTCGACGCCGCCTCAGGATGTTTGAAATAATCTGGCGACAAAATATAACTGTGTGTTCAGTACACCTTTGAAGTGCCTGCTCCGCTAGCATCTCTGCCATGGATTGTGCTGAGCGCTGAGCAAAGATGAGTCGGTGTGAGAGAGCAAACAACGCGTGTTGAATGGCCGGAGGTGGGGTCGTGTCTCCGCTGAAGGCCACATCAATAGCCCTTCCATATCCATCTCTCGAACAAACGCCAAGACCACGTCGTTGGAAGAGAGACAAGAAAAAGGACATTAAATATTGAGCTCCACTCCGCTGGCTAGCGCTCCCACCCAAATGATCTCCCGGCCGCGTAAACTTGCGACTCATGGAGAGGCCATTTATCTTGAATTTATCTTGGGGGGTCTCGCGACGGCCCGGTGTATTGAGAGTGTCGCTCCCCTCGCCTACCCCTCGCGGCGAGCTGCAACACACAGAATGTTTTCACGCATGGGATGAGCAGCCTCAGAGGCGGCGCGGTGACTGGATGGCCCTTGGCATTACACAATGGGAACTATTTTCACACATTGGTTTCGCATGTATCAGAAAGAGACACGGTTATATTTACATTACACAAGGATGCCCGCGGCCAGCGTTTCTGTTGACACTTCATTTATTTACCATTTTCAAATGCCACTCGCCGGATGGGACTGAGTAGCGCAGCAGGCGACACGTGACCTCTCTGCCTCCACTCTACAAGGCTATAGGTTATTTCTTTGCCTTCACAGTATTTGGTCGTGAAATAATACACAGGCCGTGTATTGCCTGGTTGATGTGAGTGAAGTTATCCGTACGAACTGAGAAATGTTTATAGATATAGATGATACATTCTTGTCATTTCTGGTAAAACAGCCGTTCCACTACGGCGATGTCGTCCATAATAGAGAAAAGTTGGTAGAAACTCATACTTTCTTCTCTCATCTGACTTACTCCTGGGCACTATTTGTTTTATAAAGGAGAAATGCTCTGTAATGAGTAAAATTATTATACAATATGCTGTTATAGTGATGTCAGTACACAGGCCTTCCGTAACTGATGACTATACACATTTAAAGGAGTTAAGTTAGTTCCGATAAATGTTAAGCTTATAAGGTTTTTTTTTCTACTGAAGGCAGCATAGTATGATATTCTGTGGAGCTCGTGTATTTGTATATTAAACTTCAAGACTCATAGAGATGGTGGAGAGCAACGAACTGGGAAGCACCACGCCATGGTTCACTGCCGTGTGTTAACCTATCACTTTTAGTATTAGATAGTCTAATTCACAACTTACTGTTTGAAAGGTATCTCCTTTGTTGTTTTTGTTTCCTACATGTGTGTGTGTTACTTAGTTCTTTGTAACTCACTCTAAGTAGAATTTTTAAAAGAGTCTCTTCTGTTAGTAATGCTGAAATTATGTTAATCTTTCACTAGAACCATAAAAAAAAAAACATACCTAAAAACCCGTGTCATTTCATTAATCGTTGGCCACTCTTACTTATTTTTCAAAGTTTACTCTCTTTTATGCCATTTTGTCTTGCAAATGCTTAAGAGTACTCCATATATTCCGTAAACTACTGTTTATTATTGCACATCATATTATTGAAGGGGGAGCTAAACTAAATATTCTCCTGTTCTACCACATCGTAAATATTATATAGAAAACCAGCATTGAAAGGGCCAACTAAACTAAATATTAGTTTTCTCCTTTTATCCCTTACAAAAATTATATAGGAAACAATATTGAAAGAGGGAACTAAATTTGATCAGTTGGGGGAGAAGAAGGGGGGAAAAAGAAGGGACAAGAAGGGACAGTTACTGGGAGATGAAGAGGAACAAGGAATGGAGATTGAAAGAAAAAAATGGAGAAATTATGAAGGATGAAGAGAAAATATGGATAGATAGGAGAAAGAGAAGGAATAATGATAATAACAGCTAATTAAAGATAAAGGTGTGTGGGGAAAGAAGAGGAGTAGTATGGAGAGAACTAACTCCTTTCTGTTTATTTCTTAAACCTATTTTTTTTCAAGCTTGGATCCGATATTTCGGGTTCTTTTCCTGGCTACTGATTCTTAAAATTTTGTTTATGTTCCCTTTGTTATAGCAGTTCAGATTGTAAATTGATAGTTCGAGTATTCCTACTCTTCATAAGCTTGTTCACCTTTTATTTACTGCTCGAGGGAGACGATCACAGGTTGAAGGACACTCCAAATCTATTAATTATTCTGTTCCAGCTGTTACTACAACTTCATTATCTAATTGTAGCAAGTGCTAAGCAATGTTAAGGATACTATGAATTATTTCCTCCTAAAAAAGACGATCTCTAAATCATACGTCTCTCTCTCTCTCTCTCTCTCTCTCTCTCTCTCTGGAGGGAGGGCATAAATAGAGACGCAAAGTCGCAGCCGTGCCAGACCTGGTGTCAAAATCACAAATTCAATAAGATCAAACTTGCGCTCAGCTCTGGGTAGGGAGCTCGCAGAGTTTACCAGAGAGAGGATGAGTGATTGAGAGTACTGGGGCTGGATTCATTGAACAGTTATGAATTTCTTGAATCCTTAAGAAATGCCTACCTATCTATGCTAAGAACTATTTACTAAATACTTATCAATTCAAAAGTAAAGAACGTACTCTCTCGGGACCCCATAAGGTTTCGTAACCCGGACCAATGAGCGCCTTGTCTCCACTACACAATCTCCGTGGTAAACACCGAAGAAGCAAATGATTAGAAGAAGCATATTAAAATAAGAATTGCAGGTGACATTAGCACATGACAGTGGCCTGAGGTGGGAAGGAGATTGAGATGTATGTTTTAGTACACTAAATCTAGAAAGAAGCTCGATGATAGTGCTATATATATATATATATATATATATATATATATATATATTTATTTATTTTTTTTTTTTTTTTTTTTTGTGACTTTTGGGCGCTAATATGTAGTAAGAGTGTAAAACAGTGGTCTGGGAGATGTGATTCCCTGACAGTGACAATGTTGAATAAAGAGAGAGAGAGAGAGAGAGAGCACACAACACTTCACACCACGCGGCGCACACTCTTCCATACTCAGCCACCATCCAACATACACCACAACCAGTCAACCACGCCACAGACTCGCCACACACCCTTCACCCTCCACTGGGCCTCCAGCACCTCACCACACCCTGCCCTTCCCACAGATACGTCGAGAGCTGCACACCATGACTGGTAGTGTGTTGAACAACGCAACACGCCTGGCGAACCAGAGACACTGCTAGCACTTCAACAGAGCCCGCCAAAGAATCTAGAGTATCCTTGGAGCCCACGCTGAACCCATGGCGGCCGGCGGGACAGTGTCTGGCCCTGACCTATGAGAGCTACTTCCAACTGTCAGACGAGCACTGCCTCCCCTATAACAGCCCGCTTTGTATCATGGAGAAGCAGCTGGACTAGAGAGGTACTGCTGCAGAAGGCACTGTAGAAGGGATAGATGGAGAATGGTGTTGAATGGGTGGAACTCACTACTAAATTGACAAACACACTTACTCAATGTTTGTTTAGTTACAGAAGAGAATACAGGCTAAAGGACATAAAGAACATAACTTAATATAGATAAAAATAGATGGTTAACTAGAGAACATGGCTAAGGAACAGAGAATACTGCAAGTTAAAGAACTACTGAGAATGTAGAAAACCTTTAGAGGATGAACTAGAGAACATAACAGTAAACAAGAGGAAGAGGATGTGTGTGTGTGTGTGTGTGTTAGGTTAAACATTTTTATCCAGTTTTCTACACTTCTTTAAAAGAGTTTTGTGTATTTCATTGCTACAGTAACATTCATTAAAGTCTCTCTCTCTCTCTCTCTCTCTCTCTCTCTCTCTCTCTCTCTCTCTCTCTCTCTCTCTGATATTAATTCAGTTTTATTAATTTTAGATTGTGTTAAGATATGGAGAAAGAAGAGGAGGACGAGGAGGAGGAGGAGGAAGGAAGGAAGGAAGGAAGGAAGGAAGAAGTAGAGGAAAATAAGAAGAGGAAGACAAGACAAGAAATCAAGAGAAAAAAGAAAAAGTAAAATAAGAATAAATATTGTAATTTTATAAGGTTAAATTCTCTCTCTCTCTCTCTCTCTCTCTCTCTCTCTCTCTCTCTCTCTCTCTCTCTCTCCTACAATTTAATATTTTCTTCTCCTCTTCTTCTTCTCTTCTTCTTCTTCTTCTTCTTCTTCTTCTTCTTCTTCTTCTTCTTCTTCTTCTTCTTCTTCTTCTTCTTCTTCTTCTTCTTCTTCTTCTTCTTCCTCCCTCCTTCCTATTATTATTATTGCTATTCTTACTGTGCTATTACTATTACTATTGTCACTATCCCAGTATGACCTGTGTCACCTCTGACCTTTGCCGCAGAACTCCCTGGACTGCGACCTCACTGTGAGCTGCACTGTGACCCCAGAGGAGGTGGCCATTCAACGCTGAGGTCACACAGGCTCCCTTCCTGATGCAGGTCAGTGGTGTGGTATGGTTGGGTTGGGTTAGGTTAGGTAGGGAAAAAAAGGCTAGGTTAGGATAAATTACATTAGATTAGGTTAGGTTAAGTTAGATTGAGTTAGGTTAGGTTAAGTTAGTCTAAGTTAGAATAAGGGTAGAGCAGGTTAAGTTAAGTTAGGTTAGGATAAGGGTAGAGTAGGTTAGGTTACTTTAAAAATTAGGTTAGGTTGAGTTAGCATAGCCCCTTCCCAGCAGCAGGGCAGATAAGAAATCATCAATATGTAGACTCTAGCAACTTTGAAACCATATATCTATTTATTCCCAACAAATGGACATTCCAGATTGACATCTCTATATTAACTCTGCTGCAACACTCAACAAACATTGGAATGTGTCTGTAGGTGTGTTGTTTGTGTTAGATATGTAATAATGTGTGTCAATAAGAATGTTTGAAGGTCCTCACATCCTGGACTTGTCACCTGCATGTAATTGACTCCACCTTTTTTTTGTCTTTTTCATATACTTGTTTTGTACCTGTTAATTTTTTGGCAATGGTGCTACAGTGTGATACAGTTGTGGTACTGTTCTTTCTCCTTGATGTGATAGTGATAATAATAAAAGAAAGAAAAATGCAAAAAATTCCCAATATTAACTTGTGTGTAGCTCATTCACCACTGGCAAAGCACAAGCGGTGACCGGCCTTAAGAGGTTGGGTTTAGGTTAGGTTAGGTTCATTTATCTTAATTTTTCATTCACTGCTCATCATCCTTCCATTTCTCATTAATTTATAACTTTTCATCACCATTCTTATTGTTTTTATTGAGTCACTCTTTAGTTTTCACCTACTCATCCCAATCATTTCATTTATCACTCATTTTTGTTTTATTTTTAATCATTTCCCATTCCTCCATTCATCACCATCTCCATCACCATCATTTTCCATGTCACATTTGTCATCATAACCATTCTGTCACCTTTCATTCACCACTATTGTTCATTCATCATTATCTCTCCATTTTCTATTCAGTTAGCAATTTCCACCCACAAATATAGCACATTCATCACCATCCATCCATTGCTCACCACCATCATCACCATCACCACAATATTGACAGGACACCAGGATTCATGGTAGGATACAGAAGAGTGTCTGTTCATTTATTCGGCATCACAGTATCATTATCTCAGGCACAATTGCTGTTGTGCCTGAGATAATGATTGGAGACTCATACTGCCATCAATTAAGTAGCAAGGAATTGTGGATTAGAACTATCTTTTCTTGTAAGCATTGCCAACTTGCTCACTTTTCTAATTTAATTGCTTCTCTTCCAGATTTCACAAATAAACTGGCAGGGAATGAGACCAAAGACCAGGAAGAGAATCATTGCAGAGGTGTCAGCCAACCAGCCAGCCAGGTGTGTGCATCTTTGCATCATTATTGGTCCATATTTACTTTCTGGTGTGACTCATAAGTATCTCCCACTTAACCTTTAAAGTATGGGTGTCCACAATGTGGACATCTGGTGCATGGGCTCACAGTGCAGGTGTATACAATTGTAGACAAGGAGTTTTTTTTTTTTTTTTTTATTAATGCTATGTCAAATGATATTTGTTTGTCCTGAAGGCCACTAAACATGTTTTTGTCTTTCAAACAACACCAAGCCACAGTTCTTACACTCACCAGTTGTAACTGTTTTAGTCTGAAAAAAATCAAAGTAGTATTGTTTTGGATTTTGGATCTTCTTTGTATTACAAAGTGAAATTCCTGCATTCTAGCATGGATGCTGGTCCATTGCTAAGTTTAGCAAATACATAATGCTAACCATTAATTTTTACGATAAAATAGAAGTTGAGTTTTCATGTGCGTGTTTCATGTAAAATTAATGCTTTTATAGGTAAATGATAGGAAACAAGTCCAACAAAGTTGGATATAATAATGTGTTTTCAAATGTCTTACTTCAGAATTACATACTTTTTCTACCAATGCTCGTGTAGCATCCAAATTAATGTCTAAAGACAGTTAAGGGTGTTAGCTTTACAGTAGTACTTCATTTAGTTACCTGAGTTAATTAGGAGAGAAGATACAGGAGGTTGAAATGAGGTATGTTTTTTGTGTGAATATGCCCACACAGAAGGCCAGGCACAGCAAAACATGCCCACTCTTTAAGAGTTAATAGTTGTAGACAGTTTGCTCGTTAGTGTTCAGTGTTGTACTCCACACACCATCTTAAGGTCCTGCCATTCATTGGTATTGTTCCAAATATTGTGATGTGATGCTCCTCTGAGTGTCTGGCTGGCCCTCATTTGTAAACACTTCATACAAAATGTAAGGTGACTCATTGTAAACAGTGTACATCTCATTACAGGAAAGTCAAGAGTCCCTGAATGCTGGTAATAAGATGCTGGGGCCAGGAACACTGTACCATGAAGGCAAACCACAAACCTTCAACAAGACGTGGAGTGATGAAGAATGGCCAAAGTACAAGACAAGATGTTTTTGTAAATGTTGAATTTTTAGGACAAAAATACAGTGTGCTTGGTAACAGATTTATCCAATGCTCAATTACTTATCTCAGAAGGAATGAAGAATGTGCATTGAAATAAATATCACTGCTTGTATGTGAGTGAGTCTTGTGATGGAGTTAAAGTCATCTTAAAACATTCTGCACTAACCATATTACCCCTTAACACAAATTATGTACTTTACAACTTTGCATAGTAAGACTAAGTTAATATGATTAATCCTAATGTGAGGTACTGTAATGTTTTCTTCATTTTCAGAATTCTTACTGTGAATTTTATTTTTATGTTAATTTTTTGTGTGTTTTGAAGTGAGGTGAGGGTGTGGCAGGGTGCATTAGGGTATGGTAGTGTGTGTGTGTGTGTGTGTGTGTGTGTGTGTGTGTGTGTGTGTGTGTGTGTGTGTGTGTGTGTGTGTGTAATTCACCTTGGTCGCCTGCTGGTCACCCAGCCAGTCTTCCCCATTACGGAGCGAGCTTAGAGCTCATAGACCGATCTTCGGGTAGGACTGAGACCACAACAACAAACAACACACACCGGGAAAGCGAGGCCAGACACCTCAAGTTACATCTCGCACCTATTTACTGCTAGGTGAACAGGGGCCACACATTAAGAGGCTTGCCCATTTGCCTCGCCGCTTACCGGAACTCGAACCCAGCCCTCTCGATTGTGAGTCGAGTGTGCTAACCACTACACTATGTCTGTGTATGTGTGTGTGTGTGTGTGTGTGTGTGTGTGTGTGTGTGTGTGTGTGTGTGTATGTGTGTGTGTTGCACTGTGCATTCAGGTGGTTACATTTTATTTTTTAACCAATTCTTCAAATTGGCAAGTATCTCATCTCCTAGAGCAATAGGAGGACTAACAGGGGTCTGTGGTCTAGGTAGAAATAGGGAAGCTGCACTTGGGGCTCGAGAGACCCCTTGAGAGGACACAGTAGATAAAATACTTCCATATTTTTGAGGAGGAGGAGGATATGCTACTCCTTGCTGTATAGCATGTCTCAGTGTATCAATGCTAGCATTGAGTGACTCCTGGTATTGGTTAATTTTTTTGTGTTTTTGTAGTAATTCATTGACCAGGGATGCAGTGTTTGTCTTCATCTGCTCCAGGCATGTTTTTATGTTAGTGTTGACATTGTTCATGGCAACATGCAGAGCAGTCAAGTGGGTTGATGAATCACTTGAGAGTCTGGGTGTGTTTTTGGTTTACAGGAACACTCCTGGCTCGCAACATGGCCAGGGAAGTCTTGGCAGCTTGCCATTTCATTTGTACCTCATCATTAGTTGCTGATCTGGGGCAACATATGAGGAAATCACCCACAGTCAGCTCAGCAGGGCAAGACATAAGATTATTCCATGCATCTACTCACCAGATGGTCATGTAATCCTGGACATTTGAGATTTCTTCTCCATTGGGATCCCTTAGTTTGTCCAGGAAGTCCTTTGTGAATCCATATTGTTTCTCTGCATAAAAGTGGAAACCTACACTGTTTTTTTTGCAGATGATGGGTGGGGGGGGGTTGAGGGGTCCGTGAAGCCACTTCTGGTAGTCCAGATGTCAAATGGGGTTGGATTGGGGTGAATAGTCCAGAAGTGGATGGTGGGATACTGAGTTTGGGTGTGTGTGCCTTGTGAGTCCTCTTTGGGGTTGGAGTTGGAGGGTGTTAGGTTGGTTGGGAGCCATCTGGTAGTGCAATCAGTTCAGCCACTTCCCTGCCCCATGAAATATCTTCCTGGGGGGAAATCATGTCTGATGATAAGGCAGGAACATCAGAAGGATCAGTGATAGATGTCATGATTGGACTGAATCCAAGGGACTCAAGAGTTGAATTGAGTTGGGCAAGATTGTCCAGGATGCTGGAATCAGAGAAGGGCAGTGAGGCCATAATTATCACTTTTATTTGAATGTGTGTGTGTGTGTGTGTGTGTGTGTGTGTGTGTGTGTGTGTGTGTGTGTGTGTGTTTGTGTTTGTGTTTGTCTGTCTGTCTCTATCTATCAAGGTGTGTATGGAGTATTTGAGTGTGCTTTGTGGTTGTTTTTTATGGAGTTAATCACTTATTGTTGTTTATGAAAGGTTATGTGAAGTTTTTAGGTGTTTCTGAGTTATGTAAGAGTGTGTCAGGGTGTCAGGATTGTGCCAAGAGTGTATCTTACTATGTACATTCCTTAATTCCTTCAGTACGAGAATGCATTTTTGCCTTGAGTTTTGGGTGTGATTATACAATTTTTGACATTAGGAAGGGTGGTCGGAAGATTAATGGCCACAATCTTCACTATTCTAATCCCACACATGAGTTTCTGAAGCAGTATAAAATCACCAAATAGATATCAGAAGGAATGTGAAAATGCATCATGCTGCTGAAGGGGTTAATGGTGTTTTTAAGGGAGCTTTGCCAAATTTTCTTATTTTTGTCATGAAAGCTAATGTGTGTGTGTGTGTGTATTTACCTAATTGTATTTACCTAATTGTAACATACGGGAAAAGAGCTATGCAGCTCTCCATATCTACTAATGTCCAGCTTTTGTGTGTGTGTGTGTGTGTGTGTGTGTGTGTGTGTGTGTGTGTGTGTGTGAAATTTGTTTTTATCTATTATTATTATTTTTATCTCTCTCTCTCTCTCTCTCTCTCTCTCTCTCTCTCTCTCTCTCTCTCTCTCTCTCTCTCTCTCTCTCTCTCTCTCTCTCTCTCTCTCTCTCTCTCTCTCTCTCTCTCTCTCTCTCTCTCTCTCTCTCTCTTTCTTAGTTAAAATAGTTGCTTTGTAAGACAGTCTCACATCAAAACCAAACATTTTTATCTTTGAATATTTGCCAAGTTAAAAATAATGTTCAAAAATTTTTTGTTAAAAATGAAAAGTTGTTTAAAAATATTTAGGAAGATGAAAATTGTTTTATAATTTTGCTAAGCTGTGGTAGACTTTCTCAGCTTTTATATTTATTTTATATTTGAAAATTTTTGTAGACTTTTTCACTGTATAAAAATCACTCATTATTTTCATACTTGTACTTCTCAGCTTTTATATTTTTTTTATAATATTTTTTTATTTTCATACTTGTACTTCTCAGCTTTTATATTTTTTTTATAATATTTTTTTATATTTTTTTTATAAGTTGAAAATTTGTGTAGACTTTTTCACTATAAAAATCACTCATTGTTTTTTCATACTTGTACTAAGTTGAACATTTTTATAGACTCTTTAAACTATTTTGTTTTTAAACTATTTTCACTGTATTTAAGTAGATATTTTGTTTCTGTAATTTTTTCAATTTTTATACTATTTGTAATGTTAGTGGTTTTAGGTTGTTGAAAATTTTTGTAGAAAATGTTTGATAAAAGTGAAGGGAGACTCTTTCGTTTAATTTTTACGTCAATATGCATCCACCTTATCTCCGGAGACTCTTTCGAGTATTTTCGACTTATAGGATTTTTTAGGGCAGTTTTTTGGGTTTTTGGGCAGTTTTTTGGGTTTTTTTTGCAATTTATGGTAGTTTTCCAGGTTTTTTAAGCAGTTTTTTGGGGTTTTTGGGCAGTTTTTTGGTTTTTTTACCTTTTTTGGCGGCAATAAGGTAGTTTTCCAGGTTTTTTTATGGCAGTTTTGGGTTTTTTACCCTTTATTTGGCAATTTTGGATTTCTTTTACCCCCCTCTATTTTTGGCAATTTCTGAATTTTTTTTTCTTGGGTTTTTTTTCTTTTTTATCCTGGGCAATCTGTTTTTTTTTTGCTAATTTTCCATTTTTTGGAAATTTTGCATCAGATTGAATTTTTTTATAACCATGAATTTTTTTTATAACCATTGTAGTCGTCACTCGTGTTTTTTGTATTTGGTAACCGTTGTAGCCAACAAGTCTTATTATATTTGTGTTATAAATAGAAAAAAATAATTGCTGTGTTTTTATTTCTGAGTGTAATGTGTTAGTTACCATTGTTCAGTTAATGTAGATCGAGGCGAGTGTTTTAAAATCAAATATTTCTACGAAAGTAAAAATTTACCAAAAGAATCAAGATTTCAATTTATTATTCAGTAACAAGTACATTAACAGCATTACATGGGAATGCACAACATTACATGGAAATGCACAGTAAGGGTACGTACAACAGCACAATTGAGGGAATGTAACTTAATTACAAATCAGAAATGGCACCGCACCATCATAGATAGCTATGTAAGCAATTACATCAACACCACATATGAAGGAATTTGGCAGGGCAACCCACATCTCTATTCCCTCCGGCGACAGTGGCATTTGCTGGGTGGGCAAATGTGTGTGATGGGAGGCAGACTCTCTCCTTGAACGGCGACGGCGACGACGGCGGCGGCGGCAGCAGCAGCAGCAGCAGCAGCGGCGGCGGCGGCATCATCAGGCGTTTGCCGGTAATTTACCAAAAGGCAGGTGGTGTTGAGAGAAGGGCCAGGGGTGTAATGAAGGTGCCGTGCGAGGCGGAGCCCTTCCCTGATGGTACAGAAGGCTCGGGATCGCTGCAGAGCCAGACCTTTGGATCGTCAACTCCTGTAAAGGACAAGGAAAACAAGTAGAACAAAAGCAGCAGTATCCTGTTCACTAATTATACCTTTCCAACTAGCACGGCACATTCTCCACAACCACCTTCACTGCCCCAATCATTCTGTCACTCCTCTACATGCCTCCAGCTGCAACACTAGCCATTCCATTCACTTTCGATCTACTCTTATCCCTATTATGCCTATTCAGTCATTCACTAGCATCATCTCCCTCTTGTCTCTTCCTCTTGCATTTCCTCACATTCCACTGTTCCCTCTCTACCTCTTCTTGCTACGATACATTCACTGATTTTGATTCCTGCCATCCATACTCATCTCCCATACAACTTACAAATATAAAGGTAACTGATAAAAATATAGACCGTTATTTACCCTTCACTTAAGAACTTAATTTCATGGTTATATCCACAAACCTCATTTTCCAAATCACCGATTACTTCTCATTCTAACCTGATAACTTTCAGTTTTGGTTACGTCACCCTCGTACGTCACCCTTATGCTATTTTATGTCAAAGATTACCTGTAATAAATGTAACGTTTAAGTTCTGTCCAAGTCACCCTCGTTATTCTAGGAGTTTTAAGACACTGCCAAGGCCACGGTTCTAATGAAATTTAATCTTCGTTCCGTGACAAATTCTGTCCCGTTACTTTTTACCGATACTTTCTACCGATTTTAACACCTATAATGAGGTAACAGAATTACGCAATATAATCTGAAACCGATTAGCGTCAAATTTATTACTTGTGGAGACTTAGGATCCCGACACTTAACCCCTTCAATACCAGGAGGCGTTTTCATATTCATTCAGGTTATGAAGCTTCAGGGACTTAGGCGAGAAGCTAAAATAGTGAAGACTCTGGCTATTAATCTCAAACGCCCATAGACCTTTCACTTTACAATAAGATAGTAAAAAACTAGATCAAGTAGGTACTACACTGATGCGATGGTTCCTTAAAACCCTCAAGTTACGGACATAACATATCAACTTCCTGAAACCTATGTTACTACTGCAGTGCCTGTGTCAAGGCGCACACTGAACACCAAAACCCTTACACTATTTCTTAACATACGCAAGATCACCAACCTCACCTCCGCTGTGCTGTGCTGTGCTGTGCTCGCCTCCACACATCAGCGGCACGTCACTCCACCGCCCAAAACACCACCGTCACGTGGATTCCCGTTCTCTACCGCTGCTCTGTGCGTAACCCTCCCTACAACACAAACCGTGAGCTGCACAGTCTGGATAGATGGCTCCAGGTATGGTGTCTGGAGAGACGTTCCTGCTGACTTGCTGTTTGGAAGTTGAATGAGTCCAGCCGCAAACTGAACTCCTGACCTTGCTTCAGTCTCTTCCCCCTTTCCTCCCAAAAGCTGCCAACAAGAAAAAGAGCAATTTGATGGTAAACGAGCATATGAAGCTCGTGGTGGAGCGCCGGCACAAACCAAACACTACCTTGGTACAAACTAGCCACGCTCTTTCACCTTCCAAACCAATCACTATACAAACTCAATTGTATTAATTTTGTTTTTATCAATCATTGTATCCTGTCGTGTAATACTTAATCCCTTCAGTACCAGGGCACGTTCTCATATTCATTCTGCTTACTATTTTGTGATATTATACAGCTTCAGAAACTTACGTGTGGGGATTAAAATACTGAAGACTGTGGCCATTAATCTTGTGACCTCCTAATGTCAATAAAATGGTTTAATGATACACAAATCTCAAGCTAAAAATGTGTCCCAGTACTTTCCTTTATTTCATTGTAACAGTTCGACGCTTCCCTTTGTACTAAATAGATTATAATAAATAATAATAATCTCTCTCTCTCTCTCTCTCTCTCTCTCTCTCTCTCTCTCTCTCTGAATTGTACATATGTACAGTACAATGTAACACACACACACACACACACACACACACACACACACACACACACACACACACACAGAGAGAGAGAGAGAGACACACACACGGTTCCTTTCAAGTGATCCCTGCCTGTATGGTGTTTTGAAGGCACTGGAAACATGAATCAACGAATAAAGATAAAAAAAAAAAAAAAAAATGAAAAGTAAAGACGTATCATTAACGGATCACTTTTTTAAGGAAGCTGGATTTGAATTGAGTTGTAATAACGAAAATGAAACTATCTAGAATATTTCATGGATTGCAAATAGACTAAAAGAACAAAGGATAGACGGAGGGAGGTGGAGAAGGACTTATGAAGCAAACTGGTGGTGGCTGAAACAAGCGGTGAGGGTGTAATGAGGGAGGCAGGGATAAAGAATAGGGAGTTTCAAATTGTTCAAACGGTGATTGGAAAGTTAATCAAAGCAAGTAGAGAGGCAACAGGCGAACTGTGAAGGCAGAACTCAAGTCAATTGTGTGAAAGAGAAGGCAGAAGTGATTGCTTGCTAGATGGACTGATTGAAAGGTCAATCCAACAATTGGCTGCAATAAAGATATATTATAAAAAAAAACGATAAACATATTGGCAAAACTATTACCTAGACAACTAATTTCATACTTTACTTGTTTATAGAAAATCGTAAATAACTGGGAATTTCGGAGGAAAAAATCTGACCTAATGTATATCAATAAATCTAAAGATAATGACACACACACACACACACACACACACACACACACACACACACACACACACACACACACACACACACACACACACACACACACACACACACATTATTTGCATTTTATGTGAACGATTTACACGATCAACTTATCGAACATAATTGTAACTATTTGAATTTTAATGATAATCTTCTAAATGACTACTTGAAATTATTGGTGCTAATGTATGCCGATGATACTATTATTTTGTGTGATAGTGAACAAAATATGAAGCGTGCTTTGGTTGCTCTTCAGAACTATTGTCATAATTGGAAACTAAAGGTAAACTGTAGTAAAACAAAAAATAGTAATATTCAGTAGAGGTAGAGTTCGAACCAATAATTTTAAGTTTCATTTTGGAGAAGAGGATATTGAGGTAGTTAGTGAATATAAATATTTGGGTACGCTATTTAATTATAATGGGCGATTTAGGAAAGGCCAACTGGCACTTAAGGAACAAGCAAATAAGGCCATGTACGCTGTAGTTGGCAATTCCCGCAAATATGACCTACCAATTGATATCCAGTTAGAAATGTATAATAGTATGGTGCTGTCTGTTATGTTGTATGGATGTGAAGTTTGGGGTAATGATGGGATAAGAGAGTTGGAATTATTACAAATGAAATTTTGTAAATATGTTTTGTATGTACATAGGTATACTAGTACTGATATTGTATATGGTGAATTGGGAATCTATCCAGTGGAAATAACTATAAAATGTAGAATGATGAATTATTGGTGCAGATTAATCATAGGGAAAAGTACTAAATTATGTCATGTAATGTATTTGTGTTTATTACGTTTATATCAGTCTGGGGTTTATCTATCACCATGGTTATCTTACGTACGAAGTATTTGTATTGAATGTGGTTTGTCTGGTGTCTGGTTGAATCAAACTATTGAGAACCCGAAACGGTTCAAACTGACCGTGGAACGGAGGTTAAAAGATTTGTGGATAACAACTTGGTACCGAAACGTAGCAACAAAAAATATATGTAGTAGTTATAGAATATTTAAGGAAGTGTATGGAATAGAGGATTATCTTGTTAAACTGTCAAAGATGAACCGTATACATATAAGCAAACTGCGTGCTGGAAATAACAAATTGCCACTAATCACAGGAAGGTACCGTGAAATAAGAAGAGAAGAACGTATTTATAACAAATGTGATGATGGTTATGTAAGTGATGAGTACCACGTATTACTGGAATGTCAAAAACAGGAAACTGTCTTATTAAGAAATAGATATATACCTACCGTTTACAGAGTAAATCCAAACCAGTTGAAATTTATTACCTTAATGCAAAATAATAATATAGATACGCTAAACAACTTGTCATATTTCATTAGAGCAGTGTTAAGACTTTAGGTAAATAGTTCAAGAAATAGATTGTGAGTAATATTAAGGAGCTGTGCTCCATACTTGTATAAAGTCTGAGCAAATGAATACATTCTATTCTATTCTATTCACACACACACACACACACACACACACACACACGTACCCGGTAGCTCAGTGGTTAGAGCGCTGGCTTCACACGCCAGAGGACCGGGGTTCGATTCCCCGGCCGGGTGGAGATATTTGGGTGTGTCTCCTTTCACGTGTAGCCCCTGTTCACCTAGCAGTGAGTAGGTACGGGATGTAAATCGAGAAGTTGTGACCTTGTTGTCCCGGTGTGTGGTGTGTGCCTGGTCTCAGGCCTATCCGAAGATCGGAAATAATGAGCTCTGAGCTCGTTCCGTAGGGTAACGTCTGGCTGTCTCGTCAGAGACTGCAGCAGATCAAACAGTGAATTACACACACACTTAATAACCTGTATAACTTATTGCTAATGTAACGCCTCTTGTGTTGTAATGAGTCAGCATTTACTGGTGGTGTACTGGTGGTGGTGGTGGGAAACGTGTATATGGTTAGTATTCTGTTTATTGTTATAGTCATAAAAATTAATTAGTCAATATTGGACTGTTGGTAGTAATAGGTGTGTCTCTCTCTCTCTCTCTCTCTCTCTCTCTCTCTCTCTCTCTCTCTCTCTCTCTCTCTCTCATAATCAAACACACACACACACAAACACACACACACACAATCGAGAGGACCGGGTAAG
>NC_059298.1:4495553-4513053 GCF_017591435.1 Portunus trituberculatus
TCGAGCCTTGTGTGGTGTTTGTCTGCAGCCAGCGTCACCTCACCAAGGCCAGCTGCTCCCAACGATACGCGCCCCACAAACACACACAAACACACAAACACACACACACACACACACACACACACACACACACACACACACACACACACACACACACACACACGATTCCGCTAAATGGTAAACAAAACACTGCAATAAACTTCGATAAACAGCGGTGCATCTACACAAAAACTAAACATTTATGAGCATTTAAAACCTAATTACCAAACAAGCTATTTCGTTCACCACTTCATAATTAATAATAATAATAACGCCTTTTTTTTACAAGTTTATGAGCGGAGTAAGAAAGAATGAAGACATCCGTTTGATAATAATCGGGTTTCTAAAATAAAAAGTATTAATTCAAATTCACTCCAGGTTACGTGAGTCTGAGGGTTCAACGTCACCGTAACAAGTGAGTGCAGAGTCACGGCTGGTGCGGGAACAGAACAGCATCACGCACCCGCCTACGTATACACTCGTACTGTACACTAACCACAAGCATAGCCAAGGCAGAAAAAGCAAATATTAAATCAGAAAATACACTGACACAGGAGGAATTATAATTCGTCACGATTATTCATTCCACCAAGGCTAAATAAGAAGTGAGGCTACACGTGAGAGGAAAGGCACTGGGTGGGTGACGGAAGCTAGGGGGAATCTGGTGCTGAACTGTGGATATGTGCAGAGCTGTGAAGGAGAATGCTGGTGTAAGAGTGTGTGAAAAATGTGGAATGTTGTGAGTACGCCAGATAGAATGGTGGTCAAGGAAGAGATGGATAAAGAAAGAGTGGAGAGGCGGGCAAAGGGCAGGTGGAGCTGGATGGGGTAAAAACTAAGCTGCGTGATGTGTAATGTGGTGAGTACGCCAGACAGAATGGTGGTCAAGGAAGAGATGGATAAAGGAAGAGTGGAGAAACGAGCAAAGGAAATTAATGTAGTAAAACTGGAGCTGCGTGATGCCTCAGCTCCGTCTCACTAACCTTTGAGCATGTGGTAGATGTAGTCCCTTATCTCAGGACACGAGGCCACCAACATATCTGGGCTGACTTTATGCCTTGGCGTACATTTCCATATTTCCCACAGATATTCATTCACTGAGTAACGCGAAGGAAGGATAACTGAGTGAGCTTTGCGCCGACTGCTCCAGCTAGGATTCGAATAAGAGCTCACGGATTAAAAGTTTGGCGCGCTCGCTATTATAAGCCATGATGAAGGAGGAAGAGAGGTGGAGAGAGGAGGGGCATAATGTAAAGTGAGCTGGAGTCACTGTCTTTATTCCTTGGGTGAACAGGTGGCTAGAGTTGTTACTGCGTAGAGAGGAAATGGAGGAAGAGAGTGAGAGTTGTGAGGTGGCTGATGAGCTGTGTGGACGCCAGCTGATCTCTGGGATGTATATACAAAAAACTATTTCACTATATGACACTGAAGGATCATATACCATTTCTTTCTGCCTACATAGATAGAGACGGAGCAAAAAAAAATAAATGGGAAAAATATAAAGATCAGAAGTTATATGACATTTGCGATGATATTTCTTGCTCAATCAACGTATTTATCTGTCTGTGGTAAAAATGAACTTGTACGAGTATATACCAAAGAGAAGTGTGCGTCCCAGTAATCGTATACATTTTACTTTTCTGGTTTCCTCAACGTTTGTTTTTATATTAAGTGTTTAGCGTCTGGTGGTAAGCGTACAAGTTGTGTTGATACTGAGAGGGAAAAAGAGATTGAATTCCGTTAGGCTATAGCGGTGAAGAAGAACCTCATGAGGAAAACATTACATGAATAAACATGGAATGACGTTATTTTAAAGGTTACAATTTGAAGACATGATAAACTTAGGAGCCATCAGTGTGTGTGTGTGTGTGTGTGTGTGTGTGTGTGTGTGTGTGTGTGTGTGTGTGTGTGTGTGTGTGTGTGTGTGTGTGTGTGTGTGTGTGTGTGTGTGTGTGTGTGTGTGTGTGTGTGTGTGTGTGTGTGTGTGTGTGTGTTTATGATTTGCAAGAGAGCTTATTCCCTGTCTTATACTTGCAGCACCTTGAGATATGATGAATTATAGGGTATAGGTTTGAATACGTGAGGAACTTAACGTAAACAATAAAGTGTCGACTGTCGCGGCCGTGGAGGTGAGAGGATGGCATTAATGTGGGCGGTATTGAAGGCCCGGCTAATAACACATCCGCCCACCCATACGCGTCACCAGGCGGCCGTCCTCATCACACTGCGGAACACACGCACGTCTTGGGCGTCGCCATGACTCCTCCACGCCTGACTTATGGCAAGCAATAAGGCTGGAGATATACACTGACTCACTGTGAACTTTGAGAGGGAGTGATAACCGCATTACTGGAAAGTGTCGCAGCTTAACCGTAAACGTGGAGGAAGTCACACGATATTCACCCGAAAGATTCACATCACGGCGAGGGAAGTGAGGGAAGTAACACCGATACTGTTTTCAATGCGTGTCTTTCAGGTAATGCGATCACCAACTACCTGCTTTCTATAATCAAGTTCTGGGTCCGTCAACAAGTGGGATAATAACGATGCCGCCAGAGAGAAAGTTGCCTGAGTAATTGGAACGACCATCCCTTCACCTTTCACCGTGGAGTCCCTGCTTCGTGACATCACCGCGGCCACTTTCAGTTCTCAATATTGACTCTGCGAAGAGCACCGCCCGCCACATGTAAGCAAGGCCGTGACGCACCGCCTTGTCCTCCTTGCGAGTGTGTAACCAGAGTGTAATTTTCTAAAGATTCGGCTGACTGACGGTGACTTAATTACATCACTTCCTCCTCGGCTCATGCAGGATGTAAGACTTGTGTTCAGACAGCATCGCACGCATCATCTGAGGTACCATAGCTTATCATCCTGTTTCACCTTGGCTCCACACAGCACCTTCTGAGATGAGAAGGTAAAGAGATAGCAAAAATCCCGGTCAACCACACAAGGTAATTTCTAAGAGTCAAACTTCTGAAAATTTGGATTATACCTTGAGGCAAAACACGTCCATCGCTTCGCAGCCTCAGGAGTCGCGAATACTGGACAGAAGGTGTGTGTGTGTGTGTGTGTGTGTGTGTGTGTGTGTGTGTGTGTGTGTGTGTGTGTGTGTGTGTGTTGTGTGTGTGTGTGTTGGTGTGTTCTCGTTGGCGGCGTGATGGATGGCAGGCGGCGGCGGGAGGGCAGAAGGCCGCGAGGCGAGGCGAGGCGGGAGGAGCAAAGGTGCTTACTGTAACGAGTTACGGAAGGTGAGCCAAGCGGAATGCGAGGCGGCATGTGGAGATCAAGGTCTGGCGGCGTGTAATGTAGAGCGTACAGTTAGTTATTTAGGGAGGAAAAGGAGGTGGTGGGGGATATGTACCACCAAGCATCCTCCCCAGCATCCAGCGAGAGCATTTCCCCTCCCTCCTCTCGCCACCCAATACTATACAAATGAGAAACATGTGTGCCGCCAGTCTCATATTTATCAAAATACAGAAAAAGGTACTTATGTTTGAGTAAAATAAAACAAAGAAAGAACCATACATATAATAGACACACTGCAATAAACAGTAAGTACAGTGCAAAAAAGCAAGAAAGTATAGTAAAGGCAAGAAGCAAGAGGGTGCAAAATGATAAACTTCCTCAATACATCCCATCAGGAACACACACACACACACACACACACACACACACACACACACACACACACACACACAATAATAACAATAAATAGTCACTCGAGCGTTGCTGTTCAAAAAATTACCAAACCGACTTTCCCAGACTTGTCTACAACGTGAATGGCCAAGCTGGAGGAATGCCGTGACTCATCCTTTCCTTCCCTTGGCCGTTCACAACAATCATTCCCTCGAGCCCCACTCTTTCCTTTATGCCTTCTGACAACATTGCATACATTGCACGAGTTTAAAGCGGCATCGCACACGTACTGCTATGTAAATTCAATGTGTGCAGCTGTTGTGAATAAAAACATTACTGATAATTCCATCATAACCAAAAGTAGTCAGTGAGGGTTGCCTTGCGAATGTAAACGTGTGAATGCAAACATAACTAAGCAAGAATAAACACAATGCGAACACCGTTAAATTTGTATTTGTCTTATAACTGTTACCACTTGTGTCGCCTTCTGCTGTTACGAAGATGAAGAAGCAAGAAATATGCAAGACTATAATAAGACGCGCTGAGAAAAACCCAGGAATGTAAAGAAAAGTTGTATGTAAAGGAAATTACGTCTAGATGAATGAGGTTGAGATGGACACTAGGTAGTTCCCGCTCCTCACCTTGACGCTGTGTGTGTGTGTGTGTGTGTGTTGATGGAGGGTGCTCTCTCTCTCTCTCTCTCTCTCTCTCTCTCTCTCTCTCTCTCTCTCTCTTGCAGAAGCGGAAATAATGAATTCTGCGCATGATACGTTCAGTCTTGCACCATAAAAAAGAAAATAAAACTGCTTCCTCAGAACCTTCCTTCCTTCATTCCTTCCTTCCTTACTCCTTTCCTTACTTGTTTCCTTATCTACTTAGTTACTTATTTACTTACTTATCTGTCTACATATATACATACATACATACTTACTTATTCATTTACTGTGTGTGTGTGTGTGTGTGTGTGTGTGTGTGTGTGTGTGTGTGTGTGTGTGAGAGAGAGAGAGAGAGAGAGAGAGAGAGAGAGATTTTCACCGTTTCAAAGACCTAGTCCGTAATACTTCCACCCTTCCCCCTCCCCACACACACACACACACACTCTCTCTCTCTCTCTCTCTCTCTCTCTCTCTGTCAGTGAATTGCTCAGCCGAATAATTCAGTCACGCATCTGTGTTCTTCCTGAACCGTTATTACATCACTGTCAGGAGGCCCCAAGACCACCACACCCCACCACATCCCCTACACTCTCTCCCACCACCACACCCCCACATGAAGGCACAAAAAATACTGTATCCCTTGCCCAACACTCCTCACTGACTCACCCATCGCATCTCTCTTCGTCTCGCTTTTCTCTAATACCTGACTCTCCCTTCCCGTCCCCCCCACCCATCTCTCTCTCTCTCTCTCTCTCTCTCTCTCTCTCTCTCTCTCTCTTCCTGCTCCCCGCCACATCTTCCTCTCCTCACTGCCTTTCTCCCGCGGCGGTTCGGGTCAGTGTCACTTTATTACAGCAGGCGGCTTTGTGTGTGCCTGCCCGAGCGTTCTGAGGTGTGCTCGGGGCTTGACTCAGGCTAGGCGGAGTGTGGGTGGCTGGGTGTGGTGTGGGGGTAGTGGATAGAGGAGCTGCTGGGTGAGTGTGTGGGTGGGAACATGTTTGTCTGCATGCCTGTGCGAGTGTTCTACGCAAAAAAAAATAAAAATAATGAGGAACTAGTGAGGCATGGAGCAAGCGCACGCAGGCACAGGCACGAAGGCGCGCACACACACACACACACACACACACACACACACACACACACACACACACACACACACACACACACACACACACACACACACACACACACACACACACACACACACACACACACACACACACACGTCTCACAGTTTTGTCTTTACTCAACATATTGATATAAGTAAGTGTAAAAGTAAAAGGAAAAAGACATATTATGAAGTCCCAAAGTTAACATCATCACTTGAATCCGACAGCAAGGTGAAATCTATAAAGATCTAGCTGTAATACGTTAACCCCAAGAATTTTAGAGACAAAAAAAAAAAAAAAAACGACAGAAAAGAAAAGTCATACAAAAACAAGAACCCGTATTATGAAACGCTTTATTCTCTCATAAGCACTGTTTTCAAAGACCACAGGTATGATAAGACAGGTTATTATGTGCAGTTTCCCCCATTAATGTTGAAAAGCCGTTGCTAAACTACCACTAGAATCATAAAGAGAAAACACACTTGGAGACACTCGTAACCTTCAGGAAAGCTTGAGAAAATAGTTGAGTTGAGACGGAGGAGTGTTTGAGAATACGGTGCCTGGTGTGCTGCTGTTTGACTAACCTGTAAAATATCAAGACCTCGGGCCAGGCTAGCGTTTTTTGTCCATTAATGAGAAGTAACACCACGGTCTATGTACGGTATAAGCTTGAGTATATGTAGACAGTATGTAGGGTAGTACCAAGTTCGTAGATCACACACACACACACACACACACACACACGCTCGACTCACAATCGAGAGGGCCGGGTTCGAGTCCCGGCGCGGCGAGGCAAGTGGGCAAGCCTCTTAATGTGTGGCCCCTGTTCACCTAGCAGTAAATAGGTACGGAATGTAACTCGAGGGGTTGTGGCCTCGCTTTCCCGGTGTGTGGAGTGTGTTGTGGTCTCAGTCCTACCCGAAGATCGGTCTATGAGCTCTGAGCTCGCTCCGTAATGGGAAGACTGGCTGGGTGACCAGCAGACGACCGAGGTGAGGTGAGGTGAACACACACACACACACACACACACACACACACACACACACACACACAGATGAGTTTCCTACACCCAAACTAATACTATTTACATACAAAAGTCGGCATGTCTCATGTCTATTTTCAAATCAACATTTGGAAAATTCTTCTATGTTGTCCTGTTCAGTATTATGTAATTTGTACACTAGAGGAGCTGTTGGGTGAGTGTGTGGGTGAGAACATGTTTGTATGCATACCTGTGTGAGTGTTCTACGCAAAAAAAAAAAAAAAGAATTTAGGAACTAGTGAGGCATGGAGCGCGCGCGCACACACACACACACACACACACACACACACACACACACACACACACACACACACACACACACACGAGTAGAATTTCCTTTAAAAAGTCTTAACATGTTGAAAGGATCTACGCTATCCTGCTCCCTATCCTCTCTCCTCCACATGCAGAGCTGGCTGGTTACCTTGGCCTTCACCCGCGCCGAAGGTTAGCGACAGGTGAGAGAGGAAGAAGCATCAGGTAGTCACTGCGACAACAGGAGAAAGCGGTGTGGAGAGAGCTGGCAACTCTATCAGCTGATGGGAGGCGAGAGAGTAACCTGCCACCAGCATTAGTCGTCTTCGTTACGTGGTTGCTTCGCTCAGCACGTGGTAGCCCTCTTGACACGTGGCTGACCAGAACTGATTTTTGTGAGTGTCTCGTGAGTGAGGAACGTGGCAAATCCCCTCTTCCCTCTACACCGGTGACGGACGCCCAGGACTCTGCAGCAACTATGTGGTGTGTGTCGGGCAGGTGGAAGGGACGGGGCAGGGTAGTGCTGGGTGTGCATGAGTACCAGGGCTTTTTTTTTTTTTTTTGTACAATCTGAATCTCGAGGTGTGAGTGGCCGCAGCGATGCAGTCCCGTGCGCTACACAACACAATACAGGCAGATGGGGAAAGTTACAATGACAAGTCCTGTTAAAATTATGTTTTTTTTTTTTTATATCATATGACGTCTCAAGGTGAACAACTGATACAATTTAAAAGGAAAAAAATGCATGTTCTTTTTTGTCCATTGTGTCTTTTAATTTGTAAGTTTTCATTGTAATTTCTTATTTGCTAACTCATTCGTTGATTTTGTGTGAGGAGTAAGCAGTAAGAGAGTGACAATGCAGTAAGAAGCGTCAGTGAAGTAACCAAGATTTCTGTTGAAGCATTACAATATTTCTACTTCAGTTTCTTTTAACCCCTTCAATACTGGTACACATTTTTACCTTGAGATTTGAGTGTGATTACAGCATTTTATTGACATTAGGAAGGCTTTATGGAGGTCAGAAGACTAATAGCCACAGTCTACACTATTTTGATCCCCACATGAGTTTCCGAAGCTGTATAAAATCACCAAATAGTAAGCAGAATGAATATGGATACGCGTCATGGTACTCAAGTTTGCTTATTACATATTCAGTTTGCTTATTAATTTTACTAGATGATATATATATATATATATATATATATATATATATATATATATATATTTTTTTTTTTTTTTTTTTACGTGTTACAAAGCGCCAGAACAGTAAGCATAACTATTGTGAAACATGGCAGTGTGTTTGTATGAGTACTTCAGTTTTTTTTTTGTTACAATCTTATTCACTTATTGATCTCGAAGGGGGAATAATTATTATGGTGCATTTATAAACCACTGATATAACAACCAGGATATTTGTGAAATCCGCATATTGTCCTTTCGGTTTCTTGTCTTATTTTATTGTTCATTAATTTATTTCATTCAGGAAGCAAGATAATAATGTTCCTTTGTTAACCTCGGACCAAGTAACTAGGAAGGTGTATTTTTATTTACGTTCCTTTACTTTTTAATTTTCTTATCAATTTATTTATTTTGTTTACGTGTTACGAAAATGAAACGCAGGTAGAGTAGCAAGGGTGTCTGTGAGAGGCATGACACGCTGGGAGAGATGTGACGTATCCCTTCCTCTACCGTTGCTAATGAATAATGCAAACGTTTCGCCTTATAAGATGTTAGTGTCGGGCAGTGCTAATGACACAAAAGCGATACTATTTTTTTTCATTGACTTCTCCATTTATGCAATTTGTGGATAAATGTGCATAAGTGGAATATCTCCGTTCCTTGTGTGTGTGTGTGTGTGTGTGTGTGTGTGTGTGTGTGTGTGTGTGTGTGTGTGTGTGTGTGTGTGTGTGTGTGTGTGTGTGTGTGTGTGTGTGTGTGTCCTTGATCTTGTGTGATAATTGTTTGCTATGTCATCTTGTATCTCGTTACACATATTTTCTTAATTTTACTCGAGGCAGTGTTTCTCGTTTCCATGGATTAAGTTTATATAATTCTTTCTTCTCTGGTAATAACACGACGCTTAGCTGGATCATAACAAAAACACAGGTTAGGGTCACGCAACTCCTTTGCCGCAGCACAAAATTGTTCTCTTTCCATGACACAGTAGAGTCACAAGTCAGAACGTAGAACATGTAACGTGCAGGAGGTGACTCGTTACTACTATATACCATGAGAAGACAAGATAAGCTGCAAGAATCCATCAAGCCGCCACGTGACAACCCTTGTATAAATCATATCTGCCTATTTCCGCCCATCATCTTCATGCATAAGTATATTTAATCTTCTTCTGAAGCTTCCAGTTGAATCGACATCTGACAACCTGCCTTACGGGTTTTGTTGCATTCATCTACCACTCTCAGATACTGCTGCGAACACCTCCACGTGAAAACAATGTATCAAATGCTGGGAGACAAATTGCGTAACATTAAGTTATAGTCACATTTGATAAGGAAATACGAGTGATACGTCATAGGTATCTAATATGACTAAAGGAAACCATGCATGCATTTCTCGTTAGTGCGCCCTTGGAGGCAAGATTGTATGGCGCCTGCTTGTGCATCAGGAGAGCATGCCGTGTTCAGCACTCCTCGGGTTTACTACATACAGTATACTTATTCTTTTATGATGAGTTTTCCTTCCCACTCCTACAACTGTTGTCCTCTGGGAAAAAGGAAGCACAGCAAACATATATCCTTTCGATACTTTTTTATTTCTATCGGAGGAAAACTGATACTGACTGTACCACCACATATGTTGCATTTTCCGGTAATCTCGAAAATTCATCTCAGCACTGAGGATACGAAACGTTGCTCTGGTAAGAGTTCTTAGGCTTTTCAAAAATGTTTCCATTATTACAGTGATAATTTAGCACGAAATCTGCATCATTAATACAAAAAAAAAATCAGTTTAAACTCGGCTAATCATCTCGATGGGTTATGAAAACACCATGTCCTCATGCGATGAAAACCCAAGGCCTTTAGAAATATAAATCCAAAAGAAGCGAGGCGGAGAGCGAATGGATTGGGGATCTCTTCCGTCCAAGGGAAATCTCAGCCAAGTATCTAAACTCAGTAGACGGACAATTAACGCTGCTACTCACGTCGTGTATGTGAGAGTAGCGGAGCCTCACGTCGCGGAGAAAAGGAAACGGAAGTCCTGGGAAAAGTGAGAGTCCGTGGCTTTCCTTTCAGCTGCGTGTTGACGCCGCCGGCATGACCAGAAACACCGTGACTAAGGAGAAGAGCAGCGAAGAGAATCACCAAGCCCGAGGAAGAGAGATCGTAAAGCTATAGAAGAGAAACGTTCCTTTTGCAACACCAACTCGTGCACAACTGAGAACAGGAGCGTGTGCCTTCCTGGGTGTTGATGAGTCACACCTTCTGAATGGTTGGCGGTGGCTGCCTGGGAAGTCCTTCACGCCTCGCCACTGCATCACTACAGCAGGAGTCATCAAAGCACTACCCAAAGTGGCGATGTAGGCAGACACTAACCTAAAATTCACTTTGAATATACCAATGACCGGTCACGGAAACCACATAGAATAATAAGGCTCCCTGCAGGTCTTGGCTTCACGACCAAATTATATCTGTGGCAAACGAAGGCCAAGGAACAATTGCACGGGCCAGACACGTCCAGCACCAATCAACAGCTGTTAGATAAAATTATAGATGGGGATGACAGATAAAATTGGGTAGTTTTTCTCATACAGGGACTGCCACGTATGACAGCCTTTTGCAGCTTCCCTCTTTTCTTATGTTCTTATGTCTTACCCCAAGGACTAAACTTACTCCAATCTCACGGGGGACACTACGAAACATCCAGAATCAGTGAGAAAAAGATTATGGCCGCTTAGAATATTTAGAGTAAGAGAACAACTGCAATGTTCGGAATATCAGGAGAGAAAGGAAAGACACTTAATTTCCAGCAGATTCATTAGTACTTGTAAACTACTGAAATGGTTGACTTGACTTGTAAGGACGTTAAAAAAGATAAAGATTAACGCACTGAGATCACGGTCATTATTTTGGACGTTATGACAAATTAGTGAAGGAGGATAAGTCTTAACAAGGCCATTACTTCACGGCATTATTCACCATCTGTTTTGGATGTAACTCTTAGTCATGATAACAGACGAGCTTTGAAGAAGAGGACTTGAGATGGAATGAAGCTGGTACATGAAACTCGTCTACCTGTCTTATGGCGCCCTCTTAGCTACGTCACTCCTGTTTATGGCGACGATGTATAATGAATGTTGCTCCTCATACCAATGTAGTGGGCAGGTGAACGTACCAAGCGACTCATTACGTGGAAACCCTAAACGACTTTCTCAACTGGAGGGATTGATGCATAGCTGGACCGTGTGAGCTAGGAAGGTTTCACTTGTTTATAGGAGACGCCAGATGGAAGCCAGGAAGCAAACACACACGCACACGCACGCGCACACACACACACACACACACACACACACACACACACACACACACACACACACACACACACACACACACACACAAACACACAGTTTTGAGATGCAAGCAGTTTATCATCACAAACGTAAGCAAAATATCTTATCTCTTTTTCATTTTACGATTTCTAGGTTTTTTGCATTGATTTTTGCTCATTGCGAGGCACATCTGTTGACGGGTGCCTTTGTGCTGTCTGGGGTGTGAGTGATCCAAAATTAGCCTAAGTTTCTTTATCCTGGTTTCAAAATGTATATGATGGAAAGGAATCTTTTTCATCTCCTGCAAAGTTAAAATAATGAAATCGGCAGTCGGATAATGTTGACCTGGGTACAAGGAGAGGTAAGACAAGGTAGGAAAGAGTCAGGAAACAAGATTAGACAAGATCGAGGTCAAGATCACACGGGTATTTCCCCCCGCCTCCAATGTTATGAGAGTAAATTGACGCACCACGACCTACCGGGAAGTGACGGCAGCATGTGGCGCCCTCGATGTGACGGGACCGCCATCGTGAACTTGAACGCTGATAGAATGATAACGAGATATGATTCGCCGCGAGGCTTGGCAAGGGGAGGAAAAACACAGTGAAATTTTATATACATTACATTTCGAACACACACACACACACACACACACACCTCTCTCTCTCTCTCTCTCTCTCTCTCTCTCTCTCTCTCTCTCTCTCTCTCTCTCTCTCTCTGAATTTTATAGAACACAAAATTGCAAAGACTAAATAAGACACAATGAATACAGTTTAGGCTATGGTCTATATGAAAGTAATACGAACAACATTTGCAATACTGAATGAATCAATGAAGCAAAACACTATAACAAAACACACACACACACACACACACACACACACACACACACACACACACACACACACACACACACACACACACACACACGGAACCATATGGAGGGGAAAAGAAGAGAGTTAATAAGTAAGTAATTAAGGGAGGAGAAAATAAGAGAAAGGCAGTACTATGAGAGGTTTTCATCTCCTTGGGTTGTGGGTTTGTATGGAAAATCGACGAGAACACGCTACCTAAAAAAATTACGAGTGGCTATAATGAGAGAAATCTTACCACCATACCAGTATCTCACTTCTAGGAACATGAGAGAATAAGGGAGGCAAACGTCTGGCCTATACGTAGCGCTTATTGCATAAAAATCTACGAGAACATGCTACCTAAACAATTACGAGTGGTTGTAATGAAAGAGATCTTACCAGTGTGCCAATACCTCACTTCCAAGAACATGAGAGAATAAGGGAGCTGCAGGCAAACGTTTGGCTTACACGTGGCGCTTACTGCATAAAAATCTACGAGAACACGCTACCTAAACAATTACGAGTGACTGTAATGAGAGAAATCTTATCAATGTACCAATACCTCACTTCCAGGAACATGAGAGAATAAGGGAGCTGCAGGTAACCGTCTGGCCTACATGTAACGCTTACTGCATAAAAATCGACGAGAACATGCTACCTAACCAATTATGAGAGAAATCTTACCAACACACCAATACCTCACTTATAGAAACATGGGAAAATAAAAAAGAGCTGCAGGTAACCGTCTGTCCTACTTGTGGCGCTTACTTTATAGAAACATACCTACTTTTTTTTATGTAAGAGGGTAACTGGCCAAGGATAACAAAAAAAAATTAAAGAAGGCCCACTTAATTGCCAGTCCCCTTGTAGGTCAAAGGGTAAGCCGAAAGAAAGGGACAAATATCTTGAAACCTCCCTCTTAGAAGAAGTGAAGTCGTAGGAAGATGGAAATAGAAAAGCAAGTATGGAATTTCAGTGTTTACTTACGTGTATTTCCATGTATTGTCATTATTATTATTATCTATTATCCATCTATTGTCTATTAAAAATTCCTCTGATTATCTTTTAAAAATTCCTAATCACTTAGCAATAACAACCTAATTACCGAATCTATTCACTTCCCTATCTGTATGCGTCACTTTATTTTTCCCTGTCTCTTTTTAAAATGTAACCTTAGCACGGGAGGTGGTGGCGTAGTGAATAAGGTGGTGAGCGTGGGATATCAACAGGTGCTATAGGCTGTAACATAAAAAAAAAAAAAAGCTTGAATCCGCTAACTTATTCTCGTCCTCTCCTGATTACTAATGCTGAGGATTGTGTTCATGCTGCCTTTGTCATTATCCTTTACACCAGATACCTTCTCAACTAACAACTGAGATCATAACCTTAGTAACTGATTCAAGACACCACGACAAGGGGGTCATAATGTTGCCGATTACAACAATGTACCAACAAACTCTCACGTTTTTTCCCCTCACAAGATCACTTTCCTGCATCGCAACATTTGGGTTCACGTTTCAAAACACCGCAAATCAGTCGATGAAGGAAGCGAATATATTTCTCCCATCTCTTTTTAACTCCTTCAGTAGTGGGACGTATATTTGTGTGTGATTTGGTGATTTTATTTACATTAGGCAAGATCTGCGGAGGTCAGAATATTAATGGCCAGAGTCTTCCCTAATTTAATCCCCACAGAAGTTTCTGAAGCTGTGTAAAATCATTAAACAATAAGCAAAATGAATAAGAAAACGCGTCATGGCACTGAAATGGGGTTAAGAAGTTCACATCCTCGACATTGGGAAAGAAAACGGAACAGAGGTGAGGTGATCGAAACCCATCCCCGGACTACTGCTCGTATTCTCAAACACTTCTGTGCTTCACCTTCACGATTTAGAAAAAAAAAAAGAAGCTCTATTTGCATTTACAAGAGTTTTTAACCCCTTCGTTACTGGGACGCATTTTTACGAGTTTCTGTATAATTAGACGAATTTATTGACATTAGGAAGGGTCTATGGAGGTCAGAAGATATATGGCCTGAGTCTTCACCATTTTAATCTCCATATACATTTTTGAAGCTTTATAAAAACGCTATACAGTAAGCAGAAGTAAATATGAAAATGTGTCATAGTACTGAAGGGGTTAAAATGTTTTTGTGGTTTTATATAAAGATATATAGATTTCTACATTATTACCTGGAAAAACGCTCTTTATGGTCCTTGAAAATAGTCTTTGTGGGAGAGCAAAGCATTTTATAGGGTGTTTTTACAGTTCTAGAAGCAGAGTGACAAGATTTCTACATTATCAAGTGGAGAAACACACTTGGAAATCCTGTTAATCATCTCTATGGCTCTTGAAAATAGTCGCGGTGAGAGAGCAAAGCGTTTCTGAATATGAGAAATGGAGAAACACTCTTGAAAATCCAGCTTGAAAATTGTTGCGGTGAGAGACCAAAGCGTTTCTGAATATGGGCCTACAACTAACCCCTCACTTGCTTCTCCTCCACCTTCACCCCAACAATCCATGACCCTCCCTCAATCCCTCCCACCTCCAGGCCACGACCCATCCCCCAATTCAGGGCAGCGGGAGGAAGCTTTCACGAGGTGCTGGATGTGAGGGTTACTGGAACGGTGACCTCTAAGTGCAATTAAGTGGTTATGGGAAGATAATGTAATGGGAGAGATAAAAAAAAAAAAAGTGTGGTTCTGGAAGTAAGGTTAGAAGAAAGAAATGGGGTGTTTTTATTTATTTATCTCTCTTTTTTTGTATGTCTGTTTGTCTTCCTGTGTGGGTGTGTCTGTCTGTGTGTAAGTTTTTATGCCTTTGCTCTTTTTTGATATCTGTTTGTTGGCATGCAGTTCTGTCTGTCTGTCTGTTAGTTCTCTCTCTCTCTCTCTCTCTCTCTCTCTCTCTCTCTCTCTCTCTCTCTCTCTCTCTCTCTCTCTCTCTCTCTCTCTCTCTCTCTCTCTCTCTCTCTCTCTCACACACACACACACACACACACACACACACACACACACACACACACACATGCACACACACTCTCTCTCTCTCTCTCTCTCTCTCTCTCTCTCTCTCTCTCTCTCTTCTTCTTCTTCTTCTTCTTCTTCTTCTTCTTCTTCTTCTTCCTTTTCTCTTTATTCTTCTTCCCCTTCTCCTTCTTCTTCATCATCATCATCTCTCGAAAAGACATTTGCCTTTACTAGAATAAATTACAATACTAAAATCAAGAACACTAACGGAGTCAATACAATGCATTCAAAAACATAATCACCAGAAAGGTAACGGGACAAAACTGAATGCCACAAACGTTCTCACGACTGTCTCCCCAAATAACCTTTAGGTGTTATTAGGCATTATGTTCTTCTATTCTGCCGCAAGATTAGCACACCTAAGGCCTATTTTGTTACTGGAGAGAGAGAGAGAGAGAGAGAGAGAGAGAGAGAGAGAGAGAGAGAGAGAGAGAGAGAGAGAGAGAGAGAGAGAGAGAGAGATTACAAGGCGATTCTCTCTCTCTCTCTCTCTCTCTCTCTCTCTCTCTCTCTCTCTCTCTCTCTCTCTCTTTCCTTATACGATAAAAGAAAACGTTTACACTGAGAGTTGAGAAGACGGAAGGGATGAGAATGAAAAGTTTATACAAAGAAAATAAGAAGAAGTAAAAGCGTAAGAGGTATAATGTCTATAAATTAAAGAGATAAGGATGAGAAACGGAACGACATAAAAACTGAGAGAGAGAGAGAGAGAGAGAGAGAGAGAGAGAGAGAGAGAGAGAGAGAGAGAGAGAGAGAGAGAGAGAGAAATACACAAATCGTCCATAGAAAGGAAGAAAAAAGATTGGATAGTAGTGAATGTGAGAAAAAAGAATAAGAAAGAGTAAAAAAAAAAAGGAAAATAAAATGCAAGGAAAAAAAGAAGGTTGTTTGAAGAAGATGGGAGAAAGAACAAGAACAAGATTAATGACGAGGAGAGAAAACGTGCGTGGAAGATGAGAGGCTGTGGGAACGCGAGGAAAAAGGAAAAAAAATAAAATAAAAAGATAGGAAAGTTGGAGACATAGCAGACAAAAAAAAAAGGAAAGTGGGGAAAAACCAAGCAAAGGTGAAAAAAGAAAGGATGTGAAGACAAGGAAAAAGGGAGAAAGAAAAAGTAGGGCGCGCGGACACACACACACACACACACACACACACACACACACACACACACACACACACACAGAGAGAGAGAGAGAGAGAGAGAGAGAGAGAGAGAGAGAGAGAGAGAGAGAGAGAGAGAGAGAGAGAGAGAGAGAGAGAGAGAGAGAGAGAGAGAGAGAGAGAGAGAGAGAGAGCTATAAAAAGAAAACGGATTAAGGTTGAGAAAAAGATCAAGTTATTTTTTTTTTCCTCACGTCACGCTTCCCTTCTTCGACCTCTCTTCCTCCCTCCCGCCCTTCCTCCTTCTCTCTCCCTCTCGCCCTCCTTCCCTCCCGCCATACCCTCTGACCTGGACTTTCACCTTAATGACCGTAATTAAATCATATTCTTCCTGGTGCGCTGCTCCCTCCCTCCCTCTCAGACTCTGCATATATGACGGGGCGTCCCTCACCACTGCCCTCACCACTGCACAAACGACAAGTGAATTCAAAGTCAATGTTTGTTTTCCCTGCTGCCTCTCTCTTTCTCTTTCTTTCTCTCCCTGCTGACTCACCGTGGAGGAGTTTTCTCCATGACTTGCTTCCCTCTCCTTTCTTTCCAATGCGTCTGCCTCCCATACAAACTCACCATCTCTCGTCCTTCACCTTTTTCCTGCTATGGGCGTCATTGTCAACATTGAGACCACTGTAATGAAACGTTTTGATAAGGACGAACATAAAAATGAGGTACATTCAACCTTTGCCTAATTATATACTGTAAGTACGATTTTAAGAGACTAGTATAAAAGATATCTCTTAAAAGTAGTAGATGACTGACCAGCACTGACAGAGTTAACTCCTATCCACATCAGGAACCGCAGTTGGAAAACAGCATTTCCAAACTGCTTCTTCGAATTTGTTTCTAAACTGTTTTCAAAACTGCTTGCACACCGTTTGGAAACAAAATATACAAAGTGTTTACAAACAGTTGGAAACAAATTTCATGAATGGCTGGATAAATGGATGGATGGATAAACGGATGAAAAGCTAGAGGAATAAATAAGTGAAAAAATAGATGGATGGATGAATGGGTGAACGAGTGGATATATAGATAGATAAATGTTTTTCAAATGCTACGAAATAATTCTGAAGTGTTTGTGAAATGTTTATCATATGTTTGTTTATTTTGTTTGTTTTTTTGGTGTGGCTCAGCCTTTATCCGATACCAAGTGGTCATCTGTCGCTCCCTGATTCATGTTCGTAGTCCTTTCACTGCTCTGGTCGTCCTTCATTAACCTAC
>NC_059298.1:4518053-4545553 GCF_017591435.1 Portunus trituberculatus
TACCGGTTCTCTCCACATGGTTACTTCCAGCATCGCTAACACGGTCCACTTGTCTGCTGAGTCACTGAGCCACCTTCACTCATTCTCATTCCCAAAAAGTTCTTGAGTGACTTGTACCTGTTACCTCAAAAACAGAGATCTCTTTGTCAGGCGATACAATTCCCTAAATTCTATTACCTTCAGGTCACAGTCAGACTTCCCGTAATGAAAAATACAAAAACACATTATTTTTTTTTCCCTACATCCTATAAAGGCAATATTCGCCATCATTCGACGCAATTAACATCAACTAGGCATTCTGGGTTGCTTCTCCTATGCCCGTACAGATCATAGAAAGCATTCCAGTAACATTCTATATGTACTTTCCTTCTTCTAAAGCTTCACTACGAATAACATAGATGATGTCAAATAAATCAATATATAATTCAACATATTGATTCATTCACAGAGATTGCCACCCCAGTTCACCACAGACCTTCAACATGCATGAGTCCTCCGGTGTAATAATTATGTTTGTTTCACCAGGGGAGGGGCGTGGGTCCTGTGCGTCGCCATGGCGTGGCGCACGTGCCTATCCTTAGCTGTAGAAGCTCCCGTCCCACCACCCAGCCTACCGCAGCATCAGGGTCCCCGCGCCGCCCCGAAGCCCTACTCTCTAGCGTGGGTGTGGGAGGGACGATCAGCATCAGCGCCCCTGCAATTCAGTGAAGAGGGAGACGAGGGTTCCAACATCTTGAACCACGTCACCAACTACGGCATGAACCAAACCATTTATCTCACCAGCATCATGGAGCCCAAGCTGTTCAGAGAGGGTGGGTCACGCCACCTCGCCACACTCCTCTTGTCCCCTCCGCCCTGTGCACCTCACAACCTACTTTCCTCTGCACACCCGGAATCACTTACGGGACTTACGCTAATCATCTCCATCCCTTCATCATCCTAGTTTCCATCATCTTCCTCCTCTACTAAGTTGTCTTCGGTAAACTACTGTAATTAACTTAAGAAACTCTGAAGATTGAACCTGATTAGGACTAGCTATCAGTGTGTGTGTGTGTGTGTGTGTGTGTGTGTGTGTGTGTGTGTGTGTGTGTGTGTGTGTGTGTGTGTGTGTGTGTGTGTGTGTGTGTGTGTGTGTGTGTGTGCTAAGTATTGGAGTATGTACATAATATTCCGGTTGAATGAATACAAGAAGAGTTCTGGTGTTTTGCAGGATACACCTTGCGGCGAGGTCACCCAGGAGTGTACCTTGCTGCCTTCAACAAGCAGAAACAGAAGAGCAAAGACCTGGCCAGCTTTGGTTATGCCTCCCTCAAGGCTTCTGAACTGCTCTCCAACCAGTAAGAGACAGGCAGAAATACTTGCACAATACACACACACACACACACACACACACACACACACACACACACACACACACACACACACACACACACAGTCAAACATACGCAAAACAAAAAAAAAAACTCTTTACATCCATTACTTTACAATAATATTACAGTCATAGAGAATGGAAGATTTAGAAAAAGAAACCATAAAGGAGGAAATGAACAAAGAAATAAAAAAAAGAAGAAAAATGTACTAAATAGTCAATCACTGAATTATTTACTAGATATTGCCTCATACACTTACACTTAAATAACACAGAAAAAAAAGCAAAAAAATACAACCATACCGAAACAAACCACACTCTCAAATAAATAACACAGAAACCGCACTCAAATAAATAACACATAAACCATACTCTCAAATGAATAACACTGAAAAATGCCGAAAAAATAAAACCAACACGAAGCAAACCACACGAAATCATCACACGATAGATACAAGACGGCAATCCATCCCTTCTTTTCCTCCAGATTCCTCCTGACGCGGCAGCAGGCTCTGTTTGGGCTGGAGCAAGTGTCACTGCGGAATACGGCGCTATACGAGAACTGCCCAGTGAAGGAGGACGCGCTCACCAGCCAGCCCTGCCCCGTGTACTCCCTCCTGTTCCGAACACTGGATGGCACTTGCAACAACCCAGACAACCCGGAGTGGGGCGCCGCCTTCAGGCCCTTCGCTCGCTTCCTGCCGCCAGACTACAGGTGCGTAACTCAACCTCGTATTCTCAAACACTTTTGTACCTCACCTCCACTATTTCAAAAGGCT
Source organism: Portunus trituberculatus (assembly GCF_017591435.1). Classification (NCBI taxonomy): domain Eukaryota; kingdom Metazoa; phylum Arthropoda; class Malacostraca; order Decapoda; family Portunidae; genus Portunus; species Portunus trituberculatus. The sequence continues at coordinate 4,520,202 of NC_059298.1, forward strand.
TTAGTTAAATTGACAAGAGTTTTCTAACGTACTTTTGTTTCTTGAAGCAAAGTGACAAGATTTTTACATTATTAACTGGAGAAACAGTCTTGAAAACTACGTTGGTCATCTCTGTGGCCTTAGAAAACAGTGGTGGGGAAGAGAATAAAGCGTTTCTAAATGCGGACCTCAGTACTGCGAGGGGAAAGATAACGTTCCTTCCGGTGCCTCATGACCTTATTGTTTTGGTGGTATAAATCAATCTTTTCCTCGAATCCTTCACGCACTATCTCCGCCTCACGCCCTGATCCCGTTTCTCCTTCACGCCCTGTATCCTTTCCTTCACACTATACGCCGCCCTCAATGGAGATTAATGCCTTCTCTACCATGGTGACCTCATCGTGACATGGCTTTTTATCTCCTCTCATCTCTCTTCTGTTCACTTCCTTAATGCAGGAATCAACTAGCATTTTCAATCTTTTAATTAACCTCTTCAGTACCATGACACGTTTCCATAATCATTCTGTTTACTATATGGTGATTTTATACAGCTTAGAAACTTAAGTGGGGACTAAAATAGTGAACACTATGGCCATTAATTTTCTCTCCTACATAGACCCTTCCTAATGTAAATAATATCGTCTAATCATGCCCAAAACTCAAAGTAAAAATGCATGATAGTCACTGGTACTTCCTGCGTGCTTCAGTTTTTCGTCTAGCTTAAGAATTTTATAACGATTCGTAATGAAATTTTGAACATCTTAAATATGATTATCATTCGTTTGTTTATTTATACCCTTAAGTACTTGAACGCATATTTACCTTGAGTTTTGGTTATGATTAGACCATTTTACTATTTACCCTAGCAAGGGTTTATGGAAGTCGGAAGATTAATGGCCAGAGTATTCACTATTTCAATCCCCACACAAGTTTCTGAAGCTGTATAAAATCGCCAAATAGCAAGCAAAATGAATATGAAAACACGTCATTGTACTGAAGGGATTAAACAACTGGTGCGTTCACTTTTTGTTTTGTATTATTTTCTTAATTTTATCAGTTTTGTTACCCTTGGCCACTCCCTCAAACAAAAACAACAGGGATAGATCAAGACACTGCACTTGATTTGTTATGGAACTTCTTTTCTATAAGAAGTGGGATTTTTAATGGACTTACTTTTTTTTTTGTTGTTGGTTTTGTAGCCCTTACCTAAACTGAGACATTCATTTTGTTTTCTTTTGTCAGTTTTATCGCCCTTACATGGAGTCCCTCGTACATACAAAAAGACTTAAATACTGCCTTCCCCTCCCTCACAGTGACGGCATCGAGGCCCTGCGGCAGAGTGTGCACGGCGGGACTTTACCTAACGCGCGACTCATCAGTGACACCGTGCACCGGCCGCTCAACAGACCCTCCTACCACATTACTATGATGGTGATGCAGTGGGGACAGTTCCTCGACCATGATCTGACGGGTGAGTGTGTGTGTGTGTGTGTGTGTGTGTGTGTGTGTGTGTAATTCACTGTTTGATCTGCTGCAGTCTCTGACGAGACCAGGCACACACCACACACCGGGACAACAAGGTCACAACTCCTCGATTTACATCCCGTACCTACTCACTGCTAGGTGAACAGGGGCTACACGTGAAAGGAGACACACCCAAATATCTACACCCGGCCGGGAAATCGAACCCCGGTCATCTGGTTTGTGAAGCCAGCGCTCTAACCACTGAGCTACCGGGCCGTGTGTGTGTGTGTGTGTGTGTGTGTGTGTGTGTGTGTGTGTGTGTGTGTGTGTGTGTGTGTGTGTGTGTGTGTGTTTATTGAAATTCATTATAATTCGCGTGTATAACAAATGGCTGGCTGACAATTACTTTCAAATTTCATTAATACTACTGTATTATTACTATTATAGTTATCATTGTTATTAAATATTATTGTTATTATTATTATTATTATTATTATTATTATTATTATTATTATTATTATTATTATTATTATTATTATTATTATTACTATTACTATCATTATTATTATTATTATTATTACTATTATTATTATTATTATTATTATTATCATTACTATTATTACTATGAAAACCATGACCATCATCATTACTATCCTTCATCCATTGCAATCGACAAAGCTCTAGCCTTCGCCGTGAACAGAGTGGCCTCCATAGCAAGTCAGCAAGCGGCCTCTGCAGAACAAATAAAGCACAAAGCCGTGTGTTTTTTCTTAGTTCAGGAAAGAGATTCCCTTCGTTATATCACACAAGCTGCAAGTAGGGTCGTCATTAAAGTGTTTTTTTCACAACTTAACGAATGATTTCAAACGATATTTCCACACGTAATGATGAAAATTTTCTAACCAGTCAATCGTAAAACGGAAATACTTTGGTGTTCCCCTCACTGCCCTTTTGTGTCTCTCCGTACTGACGCCTCGGCCTCGACTTAACGCTGATAACTATGGTGCCTCTAAAACATGATGGAAAAATAGGCCATATATGAATACACACTGGCACTATATGATAAACACGTAATAAAACACATGGCAAACAATATCACCCCAAATTTTTCTTCCTATAATTATGATTTTATGAAAGCCGTACTGAAAGCTCTTTTTATTCAGCGTTTCGTGTCCTTAGACAGACTCATATCATAATAAAGGAAGGAGACTAAAAACATATTCACATTTTACACGTCAATGCACCAAACTTAAAAAAAGGAATATAATAGACTTTTCTACCTGGTCACGTAGTCTGGGATAGGTACTGTACAATCTCCATAGAAAAAATAAGGTAGTGTACTTACTCTAATTCATCCTATTTTCTAATACCATTTTTTCTACAGCAAGGAAATGTCAACAATAATAGGAATAACAAAGGTAATCGGATAGAAAGATTTCCCTCTACTAACACAATAATAATAATAATAATCATAATAATAATAATAATAATAATAATAATAATGATAATAATAATAATAATAATAATAATAATAATAATAATAATAATAATAATAATAATAATAATAACAAAAATAATGATAATAAAACAAAAATAATGATAATAATAATAGTAATGATATGTGGTAAGTTTCTGTGTATACTTAAGTGAAGTGCGAGATGCAATGTCCGCAGACTTGCACGGGATAACTGAAGGGATACCCGTAGACTTTGATGAAACGCGGCAAGCAATTTTCGTATTCTTCAATGTAATGTGGCAAATTTTCTACGTAAATATGATGCCGCGGGGAAATCAGAGAGAGCTTGAAGATAATCTTTAAACCTACAGACAGCCAGCCGTAAGGACAGACTGACGTAAACAAATACAGTTGGATACCTGATACACGCTGGACTGTGTGATGAGATGGGGTGGTGGCAGTAATGAGTTTAACTAAATATTGTATGAATTTTATATGGTACGTACCTCAGGGTATGGTACGGAGTGAATAATGCAGCCTGCATCAAGTGTGGTTCAGGTTTAAAATGGCACGTGCATGGGGCGAGCAGTACAACCTCATAGTGACCGCCCCTCTGCTTCCTTCCCACAGCCACAGCACAGAGTCGCGGTTTCAACCACAGCGTGCCCAAGTGTTGCAACGATGAGGACGGAACCCCGCTCCCTCAGAACTTCAGGGTGCGTAAGTAGCAGTAGCAGTATACTACTACTACTACTACTACTACTACTACTACTACTACTACTACTACTACTACTGCTGCTGCTGCTGCTACTACTACTACTATTACTACTACTAGAGAGAGAGAGAGAGAGAGAGAGAGAGAGAGAGAGAGAGAGAGAGAGAGAGAGAGAGAGAGAGAGAGAGAGAGAGAGAGAGAAAGAAAATCAACAAACTAACCAAACCAATGACCAAACACACACACACACACACACACACACACACACACACACACACAAAGACAAAGATGGATAAAGAACCAGCAACACCTGCACCAGTACCACCACCATCACCACCATATCCTCATTCACCTCCTCCTCTCTTTCTTCCTCCCTCTTGGCCACAGCACCCAGACTGCCTGCCCATCGTCATTCCTTCCACCGATCCCTTCTACTCGCAATGGAACCACACCTGCATGGAGTTCGTGCGCTCCTCACCTGCGCCGAGACCCAACTGTGCACTAGGACCCCGAGACCAGATTAACCAGGTGAGGAGAGAGAGAGAGAGAGAGAGAGAGAGAGAGAGAGAGAGAGAGAGAGAGAGAGAGAGAGAGAGAGAGAGAGAGAGAGAGAGAGAGAGAGAGAGAGAGAGAGAGAGAGAGAGAGAGAGAGAGAGAGAGAGAGAGAGAGAGAGAGAGAGAGAGAGAGAGAGAGAGAGACTACAAAGAACATGTAGGCTCATTTTTCCTCCCGAGTTTTTTTTCTGTCCTTATCTCAGAATTTCTCTTACAAAAGCAACATTAATGAAAGGCAAAATCATCACTATCATCATCATTAGCACAAAGAGGAAAGGAAAGGAAAGGGAATGGTACAGAAGGTCCTATACGCTATACTCATCACATACACCTTATGTGACCTATATCAATAATTCACCAATGCCCTAAAGGTGACTGCCGCCTTAAGTGAGGTGCTGCCACTCAGGTAACTTGCTCCCCTCTCGATCGATCACTGGGGCCTCAAAAACTAGTATTCACGTACATTTATGTTCCTTCTTTCCACTGATATATTCGCACCAGCCGTTGTACAGTGCATCGTGAAGGGGTATGGAGTGTGTCACAGTATCTAGGTGCCAATTCCTTATGATGTTTGCACGAACCGAGCTAAAGGTCAACATAGTAATGCGGAACTCCAAGGACAGCTAACCTATTTGATTTTTCATGAAAGAAACTAATGTCTTATTGAATTTCAGTTTAAATACTTCATGATGCCTTTTTCATAGGAAACATAAGAGCTTTCTAATGTCAAAAATTCCCGGGACACAACCCATTCGAAGCTTTAGTGCATTATAAAAGAAATTAAGACATCTTTATACGATTTTTTAAAGAAAAAAAGAATATCATAGTGCACAATTTCGAAGATACTTGACCTCCTCTAACCTCTAGCTTATTTAAAAGGCAATTAAAGCACCTTATAGGATACTGGTTCCTGTTCCTTATGGGTTTTTTTTAACCCCTTCACTACTATGACGTGTTTTTATATTCATTCTGCTTACTATTTGGTGACTTTATACAGGTTCAGAAATTCATGTGGGGTATTGAAATAGTGAAGACTGTGGCCATTAATCTTTTAACCTCCGTAGACTCTTCCTAATGTCAATAAAATAGTTTAATCGTACACAAATCTCAAGGTAAAAATGTGTTCCAGTGTATCGAAAGTTCCAGAGTATCACGAAGGGAATTGCATAATCTCATAGTACTATTTGTGTCCAATTTCTAGTGATTTTTCTATTACGGAAACAAAAAGTGAACAAACAGGATATTACACTCACTATTCAAATCTAAGCACAATTTTCACAAACAACAAAACGCACAGTACTGGTTTTTCATATAAGTTTTAGTACATATTGAAAATCTATATCGTACGGGTACTAAATAAAACGCAACATGCAAAGGCCGCAAAAAAGAAAAAAACAAAACAAAAAACAATTGATTAAGAATAGGGAAAAGAGAATATATCAGTTATAAATCTGATATATACAGTAGGTAGTACGTATCGATTGAAGCAGCTGTGAGGTGTGTTGATAGATAGATAAATAGATAGATAAATAGATAGATAGATAAACAGATAAATAAACAGATAGATATGTAGATAGATTGATGAATGACAGACATATAGAAAGAAAGATGGAGAGATAAATGGATAGATAGATAAATGAATAGATAAAATACACAAACAGATAGTGACAGAAATAGATATATAGACAAGCAGACACATAGATACGTAGAAAAACAGATAGATGGATGAATGGACAGATGGAAGGATAAATGGCAGTAAAGACTATAGAAAGTTATATAAAAGCGCCAGTCACAGCGACACGAAAAACATACAAGATAACCAACATCAACACACATCATTACGAGCAGACTACTGGGGCTCCGTACAAACACACTGACAATAGACCATTTTATATAACGGGACTTGCACTAACAGGGGTATTACAAACAAACGTCTAGCAAGCTTTTTTTTTCTAATCTTATGTTTTTCCTCAGGTGACATCTTTCCTGGACGCTTCCAATGTTTACGGATCAGATGACCAAGAAATGGCTCAGCTGCGTCTTTGGGAGGACGGTGTGTATACTTGTATGAAGTATCGCGTGATGAAAAGACGAGGTAGAAACGGGAAAGGAGGACGAAGGAACACTATTGCTGCTTATTAACGAAGGAAAGAAAGTTACGATGAAGAGAGAGAGAGAGAGAGAGAGAGAGAGATTCAGCCAACCAACTAGCTAGCCAGACAGACACAGACATAAACATTGAACGAGACAGGCAGACAACACCAGCACGCCGCGAAGCAACAAGATTTTAAGGGCAATATGATGTGTGGTTGCAATAATCCGTGGCTTCTATATCATGTAGGGATTATTCTGGGTGACTGTGTTCTTTATGGTGTTCTAATTATGCTATATCATACTCGTATTTTATTTATTTATTTTTTTTCCGGCGGGTGATGGACTAATGAATCTGTATATGAGTGGCAAGAGATCTCTGGCTTTAGAGGGATTAAGGGAGGTTCCACTTGTATGGTGTGTACTCTCTCTCTCTCTCTCTCTCTCTCTCTCTCTCTCTCTCTCTCTCTCTCTCTCTCTCTCTCTCTCTCTCTCTCTCTCTCTCTCTCTCTCTCTCTCTCTCTCTCTCTCTCTCTCTCTCTCTCTCTCTCGTCAGTCTAACCGTCCCTCTTTTTTTTTCTACCTAACAACCACCTCCTTTCTCTCCCACCTCGTTCTCAGGAATGCTCAAGTACAAGCCAGTGAGGTTCAGGAAGCCGCTGCTGCCTCCGCTGGACCACTTCATCGAGGGGGAATGCCGCGAAAACTCCAGAAACTTACACTGCTTCCAGGCGGGAGACATAAGGGTGAACGAACAGCCAGGTAAGGGGAGGAGCAGGAGACAGGGAAGGCTGGAGGCAGGAGTGATGGTAGCAGTGTTGGAAAGGCAGGTAGGGTAGAATGAGTACATGAAAGATATAAAGTGGTTGAATTTAAGATGGATCAGGTATTATGGGTTATGGAGGCGGGGAAGGGTGATGATAGTGATGGTTGTGGTATTGGAAAGGCAGGTAGGATAGAATGAGCAGATGAAACAGATATTAAGTGGTTAAGATAGGTCACTTTTATAGCTATTTTATGTGAGGTTAATTTTATCGCTTTGTTAGGTTAGGTCAATTTTATGGGTTTGTTAGGTCAATTTTATGGGTTTGTTAGGTCAATTTTATGGCTTTGTAAGGCCAATTCTATGGCTTTGTTAAAGGTATGAATAATGATGAATAACAGTGTTGCAACAACTGACAGAGCTAAAGACATTCAAGTTATATAAGACAGATGGAAAAAAAAAGGAAGTATATACGAGAAAGAAAACAGTGACTGAATTTAAGATGGATCAAGTTTTATGAAATAGTTAAAAGGTATGGATGACGATTGATTAACAGTGACACATCAACCAACAGAGGTAAAGACAATTGTATCAGGAATAACTGCCAAACTCGCGAAGAGCCAGAAGATTTTATTGAAAGACATTCAGACATACATCATCATAAGCAACATATCCAGTACTTAATAACGTATCAGTACTTAATAACGTATACAGCGGCCTACGGGTAGAGTGAAGAAGGGTTTGCCACCTAGGACTTCCCCACACCTCGATGCCCTGAACATCAACATGAGCACGTCTTAACCGCTTCAATACTGAGACGCATTTTTACCATGATTTTTATGTAAGATTAGATGATTTTATTTACATTAAGAAAGGTCTATGGAGGTCGCAAGATTAATGGCCAGAGTCATTGCTGTATTAATCCCCACATAAGTTTCAAAGGAGGTATAAAATCGCCAAACAGTAAGCAGAATGAATATGAAAAAGCGGCATAATACTGAAGAGGTTAATTTATTAGTCCATATCAACGGAAAATCCCAAATCGTAAAACAAGATATCTTACAACAATAAAAAAAGAAGAAGAAAATGGAATAGAAGGAAAAAAAAGGGAAGCAACCACAGAAAAGAAACGGGGACTCCATTGTGAAAAAAATATAATGCCAAGTGATTACTGTATGTAGAACAAAGGTATGCTAGTAACAAAAAATGTGACAAATAAAAGGAAAATATCAACCGCTTTAGTACTAGGAAACATTTTTACCTTGAAATTTGCGTACGATTAGACCATTTTATTGACATTAGAAAGGGTCAATGGAGGGCAGAAGATTAATGGCCACAATCTTCACTATTTTAATATCCCCCACATAAGTTTCTAAAGCTGTATAAAATCAACAAAATAATAAGCAGAATGAATATGGAAACGCGTCACGGTACTGAAGAGATTAAGAACGTAAAGGAAACTGAGAGAAGGAAAGAAGACCTACATACGGCAGTCACTGTATAAAATATTCACACTTACATTTTACACTTCAACCCATCAATAAATTTACTTGATCTTCTGGGTTAGATAGCGGGAGTGAGAAAGGTATTAGAGAGCATAAAGATTAGCTCCTTCATTATTCTCTTCTTCCATTCATTCCGTAGGAACATTAACGTACGAATTTCTGAAACGTTGCGCTTTTTCTACACAATAAGGTTCTTTTAGGAATCAGTTTTTAATAGCAGTGGTTTAAAAATGAAAAATCTTATCTGAATTCTCTCTCTCTCTCTCTCTCTCTCTCTCTCTCTCTCTCTCTCTCTCTCTCTCTCTCTCTCTCTCTCTCTCTCTCTGTCACTATTTATCTATCTATTTATCTATCTATCTATCTATCTATCTATCTATTTATCTCTCTACTTATCAATCAATCAATCTATTTATCTATCTACCTATCCATCTATCTATCTCAGCCCTGACCAGTATGCACACGGTGTGGCTGCGTGAACACAACCGCCTGGTCACCCTCCTGAAGGAAATCAACCCGCACTGGAACGACGACCGGCTGTTCTTCGAGGCGCGCAAGATTGTGGGCGCAGTGATGCAGCGAATCACCTATGGGGAGTGGTTGCCGGTGGTGCTGGGTGAGTGCTGGGAGGAGGAGGAGGAGGAGGAGGAGGAGGAGGAGGAGGAGGAGGAGGAGGAGGAGGAGGAGGAGGAGGAGGAGGAGGAGGAGGAGAGCTTTACTTGCATATATAAACTCTGAGTAATAAATTTCACACAAAGATCTAACATAATATTCTTCTCTCTCTCTCTCTCTCTCTCTCTCTCTCTCTCTCTCTCTCTCTCTCTCTCTCTCTCTCATCAGGTCCAGCCGTCATGAAGGTGTTTCGGCTGCCGTTACAGAGGTACGGCTACTACAGAGGTTACCGCGGCACCACCAACCCCACCGCCACCAATGCCTTTGCCGCAGCTGCCTTTCGCTTCGGCCACAGCCTTGTCCAGCACACACTGATGCGCTGCGACAAGACAGGGAGACGCTTGCCATTCAGTACGTGTGTGTGTGTGTGTGTGTGTGTGTGTGTGTGTGTGTGTGTGTGTGTGTGTGTGTGTGTGTGTGTGTGTGTGTGTGTGTGTGTGTGTGTGTGTGTGTGTGTAAGACAGTAAGACCCGTGTACTATATTATCAAAAATAGAGAAATAATGTCACTTACCACCGTCTACTCCCCTAACACTGTTTCCTATCCCACGACAAGTCTTTCTGCTTACGTACATCTGTGGGTCGTTGTTTCTGCTGGACAATCTGAAGGAAAACACTGACAGAAAGGAAGATGGGGCTCAAAAAAAATCTAAATTCAACAAAATCATAAAGAAATACCAAAGATTACATTGCTCATCTACACCCACGCGAAAAGTGACAAATAGTACGCGTTTTTTTTTGTCTTTCATTTGTCACTACTTTAATTCTAAATTCGATTCTTTTCTAGCTAGTTAACATTTTTATAAATACTGCGCGACATATACTAAATACAAACAATAACTTCAGAACATAAGAGGGCTACAATAGGTCGGTCTACCCACACAAAGGGGTTCATGTAAAGCCGTGTACAGTCCTCGGGAGAAGCAGTGCACCCTTCACATGTAAGATTTTAAAACTCCGCCGAGAGGGTCACCATGAAAACATCAACAAGGGATAAACACTTTGGGCCTTTTGATAACGCTGCAACTCAGAGGATTATTTATTCATGTTGTACCACAGGAGGCAAAGGGCAAGTGCCGAGCCAGAAAGATGGGATGGGGGAAGCGAAGAGTCAAGAGGCGGGCTGTAAGTGATGACTTCCGCTTATCATCTCACCAAGACGAATGGAGCTCTCTAAGAAGGATTTTCAAGACGCACCAATCCCTCTCCGTCAAAAGAACATCCCTCCTCCATTACGTCTCGAGAAAGCACTTCATAACACGCTGGTGAATGTGTTCTTGCCAGATAGCCTTTCATCGTGAAAAACCCCGTCGCCAACACCTTGATCCGCTCTTCCTATGCCCTCAGCTCTGTACCAAGAGCGATTGATGGCCGCCCAGATCACGCTGTATCTCGGTATTCATTTCTGACTGGCATGGTCTCCTCTTTACCAATCGCTTTCGGAGTTTTTATCACTCCTCACGTCACATGAATACATTGTGACTTGAACTGAAGTAAAATATTTTATCTTGTGGCAGGAAAAAGAGCGTGATTTGTACAGACTGGAAGCTCCAGCAAGAAGATGGAGACGATATGGCGCAGCAATCACCCACTTAAGCGGCGGGGCTTTGAAAGTCACCAAAATAAAGACGAGTGTTTGTCCCAGTTCGCTAACAAAGCACTCTTCCTTGCACTGCCTCACGATAAACACTGTGCACTTTTTTTTATATTTGCACAATATTAAGACTTGAAAAATATATATGGCTAGATTTATTTTGTCAACCATTTACTTTTGATTCTGAAACACTTCTGGAGCACCTCCGTTACTTTCAAAAGTCTTTACGTAGTGCAAATTATACGGTATTTTAACAGTATTCTATTTGATTATTCTTTTACGGTTTTAGTGATAAATTAACAATATTTCTAGGTTATCAACACGATAAATGCTCTTGATAATCGGGCGAATTATACCTGTGCCTTTTTTAAACTGCCGTGAAGCCAGAGTAAAACGTTTCAGCTTAACCCTTTCAATACTGAGACACATTTGTGTGCGATTAGACCATTTTATTGGCATTAGGACGCGTCTATGGAGGTGTGAAGATTAATGGCCACAGTCTTCTATTCTAATCACCCATATAAGTTTCTGAAGCTGATAAAACCACGAAATAGACAAAAGAATGAATATGGGAACGCGTCATGGTACTGAATGGGTTAAGGGCCTATAATGCACACATGATTGATTTTAAATGCTTCCAGATACCCAGTAAAATTTCCTTCTCATCCTTCTCTTTTTCCACTAGCCATCAAACTCCACGAGGAACTGATGAACCCCTCCAACATCCACAACTTCGGCAGCGTGGACCGTCTCATCCTCGGCCTCGCCTTTGAAATGTCACAGGGACGGGACGTGTACATGACCAACGAGCTCACCAGGCACCTCTTCCAAACACCAGGTCAGTCTATCCCCGATGGACAGAGCCATCGCTAACACACGATTCTTATAATTTACTCCTATCACATGCTGTTATAACCTATGCATTGTAGTCTGTAGTATTTAAGAATTTACAGCACTAAAAGCAATGTGTGGAGATTTTATAAGCATCTATAAGAAATAAATGGGTAAAAGATAACAAACTTTACTATTTCTAGCAAGTACAAGAACAAAAGAAGATAACTCAGAGCGTTTAGTAATAAAGAAAAATGTGCCGATAAAAGTGAAAAGGTTAACATATAAATATAACAAAAAAAAAATCATTCCTACACGTTTATGATAACCTTTTTCTTATCAATTGTTAAAGCCATTAGCGGTTACTTCCTTTGCAGTGTACGTAGCTTGTTTGAGTTTTTAACCTCTTTGTATCATGACATGTTTTCATATTTATTCTGCTTACTATATGGTGATTTTATACAGCTTCAGAAATTTTAGTGGGGGATTAAAATAGTGAAGACTCTGGCCATCAATCCTGACCTCCATAGACCCTTCCTAATGTCAATAAAATCATCTAATCACACACAAAAATTCATGGTAAAAAATGCGTCCCAGTACCAAAGAGGTTAATACAAGAAAATTGGGAATGTTGCAATAAGTTATTAGTCCTACACGTGTCGATCCCTGTACTAGGAATAACCACCTTCTACTAGCTATCATTCCCAGCCAAAAATCCGCCTGAATCTTTCTGTATAGCTCTTTGCTGATCCATAAATAACAAAACGATAAGAAGTAGTTTTCTGAAAGTTTGTGTGTGTGTGTGTGTGTGTGTGTGTGTGTGTGTGTGTGTGTGTGTGTGTGTGTGTGTGTGTGTGTGTGTGTGTGTGTGTGTGTGTGTGTGTGTGTGTGTGTGTGTGTGTTCTCTTTATACTATATTAATACTGAGATATCTCCATTCAATTCTATTTATTAATTACTGTATAAAGAAACGAAAATTGTATAGTTAAGGAATGCGATAGCTTTGAAGCGTAACTCTCCAACATTATCAGCAATTATTCTGTAATTTCGAGAAAACCACCTGTCTTTCCATTTTTATTGATGTGATGTTCATATTTACTTGGTTTACTTTTATTCATTCATTTCTTATAGTTTTCTTGTTTTTCTTCTTCTTCTTCTTCTTCTTTTCTTTTCTTTTTCTCTCTTTGTTTGTTTGTTTGTTTCTTTCTTTCTCCTTTTTCATTTTGTCCTCTTCTTCTTCTTCTTCTTTCTTCTTTTCTTTTTTTTTCTTTCTTTTTTCATCATCTTTTTCTTTCTATCTTTCTTTCTTGCTTTCATTCTTTCTTTCTTTTTCTTTCTTCTTCTTCTTCTCTTCCTTTTCCTTATCTTTTCTTCTTCTTCTTCTTCTTCTTCTTCTTCTTCTTTTTCTTCTTTCTTTCTATCCTTCTTTTTCTTTCTTTTTTCATTTTGTCCTCCTTTTCTTCTTCTTTCTTCTTCTTTTCTTTTTCTTCTCTTTTGCTTCATCATCTTTTCTTTCTATCTTTCTTTCTTTCTTGCTTTCATTCTTTCTTTCTTCTTTTTCTTTCTTCTTCTTCTTCTCTTCCTTTTCCTTTTCTTTTCTTCTTCTTCTTCTTCTTCTTCTTCTTCTTCTTCTTCTTCTTCTTGTTTCTTTCTTTCTATCCTTCTTTTCTTTCTTTTTTTTTGTCCTCTTCTTCTTCTTCTTTCTTCTTTTCTTTTTCTTCTCTTTTGCTTCATCATCTTTTTCTTTCTATCTATCTTTCTTTCTTTCTTGCTTTCATTCTTTCTTTCTTCTTTTTTATTTCTTCTTCTTCTTCTCTTCCTTTTCTTTTCTTTTCTTTTCTTCTTCTTCTTCTTCTTCTTCTTTTTTCTTTTTCTCTCTTTGTTTGTTTGTTTCTTTCTTTCTTTCTATCCTTCTTTTTCTTTCTTTTCTTTTGTCCTCCTCTTCTTCTTCTTCTTTCTTCTTTTCTTTTCTTTTCTTCTCTTTTGCTTCATCATCTTTTTCTTTCTATCTTTCTTTCTTTCTTGCTTTCATTCTTTCTTTCTTCTTTTTCTTTCTTCTTCTTCTTCTCTTCCTTTTCCCTTTTCTTCTTCTTCTTCTTCTTCTTCTTCTTCTTCTTCTTTTCTTCTTCCTATTCTTTTTCCTTTTCTTTTTCTTCTTTTTTTTCTCCCTACGTCTGTCTTTTGCTAACAAGTTTGACCCAGTCGTGAATTCTTACCTTCTCTCTTTCAGATTACACTGTTATCTTTGTTCTGGTTCCTTGGTGTAATATATTTTGACAAGTATCTATTATCTCATTCATCTCCTGTTTCTTTTTTCCAATCATCACTTTATGTCTTGTGCGTTTTGTTGATAAGTTGTTCAGGTTATACAAACATCTCTTTTTGCTTATCTAGTGAAATGAATTGTGATAAGAACCTATTACATCTATGGCAGGATCTATATACCTCTAATAACTGCAGCTTTCTTAGTCAGTGAAATAATACTGGTCAGTGATTTCACATAAATACACACACACACACACACACACACACACACACACACACACACACACACACACACACACACACACACACCATTCAGCCCCCTACAGAAGATTAGCAGTAACAAGAGAATAACTACGTGGGTACAAAACACATCACACGCCACCAACAACCAAGAATCAAACACGGAGGAACGAAAGTATCAGTGTTGTTATCTGGGATTGGCGGACAAGGGAGCGAGAGACTGTATGCTATCTGACAAACACGGTGGCTGTAGGAAAAGAAATATGGAAGGGAAGGGAAGGGAACAGAACAGAACAGAACACAACAGAACAGAACAGAAGGGAAGGGAAGGGAAGGGAAGGGAAGGGAAGGGAAGGGAAGGGAAGGGAAGGGAAGGGAAGAGAGAGAGAGAGAGAGAGAGAGAGAGAGAGAGAGAGAGAGAGAGAGAGAGAGAGAGAGAGAGAGAGAGAGAGAGAGAGAGAGAGAGAGAGAGAGAGAGAGAGAGAGAGAGAGAGTTTCCAAGTGGTATATAATCCTTATCCCCTCAGCTCCCTGCCAACACACGGGTCTGACAAGTAGTGTAAGATACGAGTACAAACACTAACTTTTACTATAGACAGCCTTGAGGGAGAGAGAGAGCAACTGAGCCTCACTTCATAATGTCAAACTAATAAAGAACTTATATTACTTTTTCTATATATATACTGTTTTCTATGTACAGCGGATTCTTGAGTATTCCGCCATGACGAGGAAGAAACCAATAATTGATTAGATGACTGACTGTAGGAATGACTGCTTGACTGACTGCAGGAATGACTGCTTGACTGACTGTAGGAATGACTGCTTGACTGACTGTAGGAATGACTGCTTGACTGACTTCAGGAATGACTGTTTGACTGACTGATCCTTAAGGTACCAAAGCAAAGGAGAAGGAAGTAGTTTGACGAATGAGAGAAACAAAGAATGAAGGGTAAGAAGAGGAAAAGAAGATAATCTTTGAGAAGGAATTTTGGGGTCCCCTGCAACATATGTACCCATACACACCTTTTCCCATCCCCCCTTTCACCCTTCCCACAAAACACCCATGTCAAAGCCTCTCATAAACCCCACAAACATGCAACCATCCACTGAGCCTTCCTTAAGACATAACACTCTCTTCCTCTCCACTTCACAAACACACCATAATGGAAAGACAGATTCTTCATTCGAAGGTACGGACACACTGCATACTATTTGCTGGGAGGGTAGAGAGAAGCGGGATGCTTAGCGGGTCAGAAGCCAGAACATGTGTTATCTAATATAAGTGGCTATACTTTGCAGGTTTACTCACTATTCACGTCTATTATGGCCACTGTACCCTCTCAACAAATCGCGTGCAGTGTGTCTGTTCGCTAAAACAAAAGCTCTTCTTCCTCTCTTCCCAGGCCACCACTACACAATAAATGCCGAACACAGCCATCGCTTCTTCCCTCTCTTTCCGTCTTCTTCTCCTCCTAAACCTCCCAGACTTGCCAAACACAGTCATTCCACATTCTTTAGGACAAAAGCTCTTCTTCCTCTCCTCCCAGGCCACCACTACATAATAAATGCCAAACACTGCTGTCCCTTCTTCCCTTTCCTTGTCCTCTTCATCTCCTTCCAGGCCTCGGCCTCTCAGACGACAAGCACAACCATTCCACCTTTCCTAAGACACAACACCCTTTTTTTTCTCCTCCAAAGCTTCTCAGATATAACAAAGAGCCATTCCACCTCCCTTAGGACATAACACCTCCTTTCTCTGCTCCCAGGCCACCACTACGGCATGGACCTGGCGTCACTCAACATCCAGCGCGGCAGGGACCACGGGCTGCCCTCCTACAACATCTGGCGAGAACAATGCGGCCTCCACAGGTTCACTAACTGGGGCGAGCTGCTGCAGGTGATGGATGACGACACGGTGGGGAGACTAGCCGCAGTGTATAGGTGAGGTGTGCAGGTGGAAGGGTGAGGAGTAAGGGTTAAATTTTTTTTTTTATACCATGTGGGGTTTTCACGGGAATTTATGGGTTTAAAGGGATACTTTTTGGGATACCTCCTATATAAAAGTCCACCCGCTAGGAAATCGTTGCCCCGAGTGAGGAGTTCCAAGATACCACGGTAGCCCCCAAAGTTACCAGATTCTGTTCCGTATTCTTGAGAAGGAAGAGTTACAGGGGTCCCAAATTTTGTTCCGTATTTTTGAGAAGGAAGAGTTAGATGGTTACCAGATTCTATCCCGTATTCTTAATTGTTTTGGTTTGTCATAGTTTCTAGTTTTATAAGGTAACACTGTGGTAAAACCTGCTAGGGAGTTGGCAACTAAGTGGGCCCTTTTTTTTCTTTGGCTGGTTTTCCTTACTTATATAAAAAAAAAATTCTGGAAAGGCCAGTCTGTTTTTAAGGGATGTTTCCAAAAGGCCAGTCTGTCATAAGGGATATTTCTAAAAGGCCAGTCTGTCATAAAATGTAGTTCTAAAAGGCCAGTCTGTCATAAAGTGTAGTTCTAAAAGGCCAGTCTGTCATAAAGTGTAGTTCTAAAAGGCCAGTCTGTCATAAAGTGTAGTTCTAGAAGGCCAGTCTGTCGTAAGATGTACCTGTCATCAGGGGGTAAAAATGACAAAGTTAACTTAATCACCCGAATAACCTGTCCTGACCTCCCATGACCCCCAGACACGTGGATGACATTGACCTGTTCCCCGGTGGCCTCGCGGAGAAGCCTGTCATCCGTGGCCTCGTGGGACCCACCTTCGCCTGCATCCTCGGCCAGCAATTCCTCAACTTAAGACGTGGTAAATTAATATCCAATGTTAGTCTTTTATGTAGGTTCTCTCTCTCTCTTTCTCTCTCTCTCTCTCTCTCTCTCTCTCTCTCTCTCTCTCTCTCTCTCTCTCTCTCTTTATCCTCCTCTCTTTCCCCTCTTTCTCCTCCTCTCTTTCTCCTCTTTCTCCTCCTCTCTTTCTCCTCTTTCTCCTCTCTTTCTCCTCTATTTCCTTCTCCCTTTCTCCTCTTTCTCCTCCTCGTCATCCGTTTCACCTCTTCATACTCTTTTTCCTCCTTTTTCTTCTCTCTCCTCCTCTCTCTTCTCTTTCGCCTCCTCTTCATCCTCTTTCTCCTCCTTTGCTCCTCCTCTTCATCCTCCTCGTCTTCATTGCGTCTATACTTAATCTGTTTTTCCATACTGCTGGAACAGGACACCTAATCGCTCAATTTCAAAACTGATACCTCCCAATAACGCGGCATTTTCTCTGTTTCTGGCTGCCTTGCTCTCGATAAACATCACAATCACCACAATAAGAGATATACAAACTTCCTCCTCTATGTAGCAATACCAGAAAGATAAACTTGTCCCGTGCAGTCCAACCCAAGGAAAGCGCTCCACAAGTTGGTTAATGGCCGAGTGAGTGAGCAAATTATGTGATTTTGTTTTGGCGAGGAAACAAAGAACGGAGCTTCAGTTTACAAATATCCTCCCGTGTGCGTCTGGAAGATCTTTACCTGGTTCAGTTACGAGAGCAGTTTCAGTGCAAAAGTCTCTACTTCGTGATACTGTATGATGAATATAGGTAACTGTGGAGCATGGAACTTCTTAGTTTAGAAATGTCCTACACATAAGGCTGACATATCAAGTATATCAATAACAGCTTCACCACAAGTCCTAGTGTTGTTATGATAAATGATGAGTCCGGCATTACTGTGATGGTTCCTACAACGTGGTGATGATCAAAGAGGTGATGTTCAAGATTCCTTACGTGTAAATTTTCCCTGGTATAATCGTTCTAATACTCACAACCTTGTAATAATGGTATGTACAAGAAGTGCATTACAATTTCATTTATACATTCTTTATTCACAACCTACTCTCACCACTCTTACTTCCGTTCAAAGTTTATTTCTAAACAATTAATAATCTTAAGAATTAGCTATTGAAAAACCTTTCATTCTAATCCATTTCCTTTTTCATGTATGATTTTATAGATGTGCTTTTAGTGTTGCGAATTGTTGCATACCGAAGTGAAAGGGTCAGTCAATTAAGAGACAGTAACACAACACTGCCTAAAAAGTTATAAAAGTAATTAAGGAAAACAACATTGCCTAAAGTGAGTGTTTATTCGCTCTTTCCTATCTCAGGTGATCGCTTCTGGTTCGAGAACGGAGGCTTCGCGTCCTCCTTCACGCCCCAGCAACTGCGGGAGATACGCAAGGTGACGCTGGCAAGAGTTCTGTGCGACAATCTGGACGACGTGGACGACCTGCAGCCCAACGTGTTCCGCCCCGTGACGGACAACGGCAGGTGGGCACTTAATATTCCTCCCACGAACCATTTTCTTTCATTAACTTTCTGCTTTTTGTGGAGGAGGGCAAAGGAAATTTTATATACACTAGAAAAGGCCCAATGAAGATACCAGTCTCTCCAGACTACATTAAACCAAAGCTGTCCTCCTCCCGGCAAGCTAAGCGTGTTAAGAAATTTTTGCCTTTATTGAAGGCAAGCTCTGAGTTTTCAAAACAACACAATACTTTTATAAGGCTAGCTTATTTTCGAAAGTGGTAAACTAGAGGAACTTATATATTTTTTGTGTGTGTGTGTGTGTGTGTGTGTGTGTGTGTGTGTGTGTGTGTGTGTGTGTGTGTGTGTGTGTGTGTGTGTGTGTGTGTGTGTGTGTGTGTGTGTGTGTGTGTGTGTGTGTGTGTGTGTGGTTGCATGTGCTTGCCCTCATGGATGATACCATTTTATTGTCAACCTCTAGGCATTTTATGATTGAAAAACTTAAGATTCTAAATAGGTTTTGTAATACCCATGAAATGAAGATAAATGTGCGTAAAACTAAATTTTTGTAGTGAATGGTGACGATGAAGATAAACAGCCAATTAGGGTAGATGATGTAGTGGTTGAAGCTTGTGATCGTTATGTATATCTAGGTAGTCCGTTTACAGCTGACGGATCTGTTTCTTCTGCAATTAAAATTCATGCAGAAAACAAAATGTGTCATGTGCTAAAATTTGTTGCTTTTGTTAACAAGAATAATGATGCTCCCTTTTATGTAAAAATCAAAGTATTTCAGGCTGCTCTCATGTCGACCTTGCTGTATGGTTGTGAGTCATGGCTTGGAGGAGATTTGAAGCCAGTTAACAAATTATACCTGTGGTGCGTCAAACAACTGTTAGGGGTGAGGAAGACCACTTGTAATGACTTGTGTTTATTAGAATTAGGATTACCCCCACTACGTGCCCTGGTCATCAGTAAACAGCGCAGGTTTTTTTCACGTATGTGGAACGAAAGACAACACCTTGAGGACGATCCATTAGCCCACACCATACGCACTGTCTTGGATTATAATTACCACACTGCCCGTCTCTTAAGGGATTTACTCAACAATAACATCGATGATTTACAAATTGCTTTTGACGACAGGAGAGAAAAAGTTTTGAATTCTGATTCATCAAGATTTCAACTTTATTGAACCCAAACTTAAAACCCCATGAAATCTATATGAACCAGAATACGAATGAGCGGCCACTCGCTTGCTGTGGAAGAGGGGCAGTGGAATAGGCATGGGAGGGGCCGTTTGCCTATGGAAGAGCGCCTGTGTGAGTATGGTGAAATCCAGTCCGAAAGGCACGTACTCGAACAGTGTCCTAAATCAGCTGGGCTGAGGCAACAATTTGGCATCTTTCTTGATCTTTCTGGATCTATCTTGAATTTAAAAATCACGAACCACTCCATTCACTAAACTATAAAGCAACAGAACAACACAAGAGAAGCAACAGAAAGCCAGCAGACTAACACGTAGCAGTCCTTTTACAAAACACGCCTACTTACACCCACTTATCATCCTTATAGACAACGCACAAGTTTAACAAAAATTTTCCATCTCTCGACTTATTCTGTTGATACTTATACAGATTCGCAGAACTTTTTATTACGTACCATCAGTTGTGACGGACGAAAACAGGTATACAATCTACCAGTAAAGGGACAAGCTCATCATGTCCTAATGGCAGAGTGCAGGTATAAGGTGACGCTCCTCAGCTTCTGACGCTCCCACAGGAACGCCAAGGCTTCGTGCTTTGAGGAGGGCATCGCCTACATGGACATCAGGGTGTGGCGTGACCCAGGACCAGTCTTTTACTCCGCTGCCGCCAACACCTCCGAGGTCCCCATCTCCCAAACTGACAGGTATGTGTGTGTGTGTGTGTGTGTGTGTGTGTGTGTGTGTGTGTGTGTGTGTGTGTGTGTGTGTGTGTGTGTGTGTGTGTGTGTGTGTGTGTGTGTGTGCGTGTCTCTCTCTCTCTCTCTCTCTCTCTCTCTCTCTCTCTCTCTCTCTCTCTCTCTCTCTCTCTCTCTCTCTCTCTCTCTCTCTCATAATCCAAGATGGCGGACACCTGGCAATGAATAAGAAGAGGAAGAATGATGATAAACGAGGGATATGGAAGAAAAGTGTTAAATATAGGAAGAGGCAAAAAAACACTGGAAATATAGGAAGAGGTGATAATTATGAAAAATTAAGGACATAGAGGGGGTAATAAAAACAGTGTGTGTGTGTGTGTGTGTGTGTGTGTGTGTGTGTGTGTGTGTGTGTGTGTGTGTGTGTGTGTGTGTGTGTGTGTGTGTGTGTGTGTGTGTGTGTGTGTGTGTGTGTGTGTGTGTGTGTGTGTGTGTGTGTGTGTGTGTGTGTGTGTGTGTGTGTGTGTGTGTGTGTGTGTGTGTGTGTGTGTGTTACCTATCCTTTTCCCCTTACTCTCTCCTAACCTGCATCTTCCATTTTACAGCGACACCTACACTTATCCGGAGGAGCCCAGCGAGGAGGAACTGTCCGGCCTGTCTGAGGAGGAGCTTTTCTTCCTGGAGGACGAGGCAAACTTCACCCCGCTAAACGAGACACAACTGCAGGAACTTTACTCCCACGAGCTGCCAAGACCCTTCGAGGAGCTGGACGACAAGACAGGGAAAGAGGGCGAGACACCACAAGGCTACTCAGATTGGCACCCGAGTCTGGCTAAACTCACGCAGCACAATTTCCACAACGTGATTCAACATGCTTATTCCGACACGCTATTCTACGGCCGCGGTAAGAGAGAGAGAAGAGACGGGTAAAGCAACGTCCCACCAGTGCCACACCCGCACACTGTACAAAACTAATGAGATGCACGTCACGCCATGCTAAGAACACAAGAACGTAAGAAAATAAATAAATGGAAGCTGCAAAAAAAAGACAGACCTACGATATGCAAGAAGGTTCCTGTGTAAGGTAATACGTGTTGAAAAGAGTGTGTAGGATAGTCTGCTTTGCGAATTTCCCTGTATCAAGCTAAAGGAACATGCAGATAAAGTGAGACAGAGAGATAAAAATAATGTTGCTTTTCTTTTTTAGGAGATGATGATGCTATGTAGAAAAATACATTGAATCTGTTATTATATTCACCACTACCCATACATCAAGGCCCAGAAGTACGTAGAAAAATACTAAACATTGCTACTTAGATAATCTGAAGGAATAATGCCAAGAAAAGATTATTGTATACACGACGAATTGTTATGATGGAATACAGGGCGCGAAGAAAGGAAAAACTCCTCAGCGCGGCTCCCTCACCTTCCCTCGTCCTCTGTACAGTCCCTCCCCTCTGATTCCTTCTCTTTCCCATCCCGACTCCCCTTTTGCTCCCCCAACCGTACTGTTAAATATTTATATAGGTAGCCTGATAGCGGCCCATCCTGATGTGTTGCGTGCCCATGACAACCTATCTTTGTTGCGTTATTTTTTTCGTTTTTATAATTAGGATAGAAAAAAAATAACTATATCTATATTTTTAGGTCCCTCGAATGACTTAGCGCAAATCTTCCTATTTATGTACGAGTTATTGACTGCACTTTGTTAAATAAATCATGTTATGATGACGTGTTTATGTGTACAGCTATAGTTAGAAAAAAAATCTGAATTCATAGATAGAAATTCAAGATTTTCATAAACGGTGTGTTTCACTGTTTGATCTGCTGCAGTGTGTGTGTGTGTGTGTGTGTGTGTGTGTGTGTGTGTGTGTGTGTGTGTGTGTGTGTGTGTGTGTGTGTGTGTGTGTCACAAATATCATATTAAAAATGTGTTTTCTTTCGGCTGAAATCAATCTTTGTTTTCATCTGTTATCATTATTCCCTTGTCATCAATCGTCTAAAAACGACATATATTCTAATTACCGGTCATGATGTTACAATTTGTCTCTAAAAACGTTTCTCGATAAAAAAATATATATGAAAAAAGCAAAAGAAAACAATAATCCACATAACCGCTTTCCTTTGCTGTCATTATACCCCATTAATCAATTAATTCAATCATCTGTTTCATAAAGTTGACATTAAACATTGATATCAAGATTTTCACGCACTAATCCCTCCTCAATTAACGTTCACAACACAACCGCATACGTGATCTCTATCTAAATTTCATTTCCTGTTGATACAATACGTGCTCAGTCTTTACCCTTTAATAATGAGAAAGTAATTAATGTAACATCTTCAAACTGCACAAAAATACGACATTATTCCTTAGTCCCAAGTGTTTTTACTGGTTACAAAAGTACGCAGCGCAAAATAAAGTTTTTTTTTATGTAACTACTTTATATTCCTCTCTCTACTCTTCTCGGAAAGTTAACCAGTAGGCAATGAAAAACAAGGAGAGCAGGTTATTATTGAGCGCAAGGAACAAAAAGAATGGAAGTGGACTAGAGTGAAGACGGGAGCAACATTGGATGAGGAAGAAAATGAAGATATAAAGAAAGGACGAAGGAAAAGCTGGATAAGGAAAAGAAAGAAAATAGAAACTAAAGATGAATAGAACACGGACCACTAATATAAAAGGAAGATACTTGTAAAGATAGGCAGAAGACTAAGAAATATAATGAGAGAAGAAAAGTTACGGTGGGGACAAAAGGAATGAAGGAAAGAAAGAAGATAGAATCAACGATGGAAGGAACACGGAGAACCAACATAAGGAAAATTGTTGTAAAGATGGGCAAAAGACTGTAAGAAACATAATGAGGAGAAAAAAATGTTACGATGGCGATGAAACAAAGGAGGAAAAGAATGAAAATAAAAAAAATAACGATGGGTGGAACATTGAAGAGCAAAATAATGAAGAAGGCAATTAAAAAAAAGAAAGATAGGAAAGTTGATAGTGCTTAAAGGGAAGACAAGAACTGATGACAAAAATAATGATGATAGAAATTAACTAAACGTAACCAGAACTGAGAAAAAGGAAAATAAATAAAGGTTAAGGTGGAGAGCAGATGGGGAAAGAATAATAAAGAAATAAAGACTAGTAATGATAAATAAAACACTAATAAAGAATAGAATAAAGACGGTAGCAAGTGAAATAACAGAAAATTGAGAGACAAATGAATAAATGAATACACGGATGAGAAAAGAGTGAACACAGTGATGAGAAGAAAAGAAACATAAACAAGGAACGGCAACACAGCAAATCAAGAAGACTACAATGCAAGAAGACAAGTATTTAATCAGCATATTCAGAAAATGTTATAACAAACATTAGCAGGACTGAATGAAAATGTGACTGTTCTATGTGCTGATCTTTATATTTGTTGGATAATTAGAAGCTTGAGGAAGAAAAACATAAATTATCTTATTAATACAGAGAAAACAGGAAACGTTTTGAGATAAACACTAAGAGAAGAGCAATGGATAAGAAATCTAAGACCATCATCCTCGAGTTGATCCTCTTCTTAAGTTACGTTCTTGCTTGGAACTCAGTCAGCGAAAGATGTTTGAGGGAAAGAGGAAAAGCTGCGACCCACAAAAGGAAAAACAAAGGACACCAAGGCACATATTCTGAAACACTTCCCCGCTGCACTTTCGCTATTTTCAGAGCTCTAGTTGAACTGACACTGTTTTGTTTAAGGATGTTTTCTGTAAATTTAGTGACACGTTAACAAGTTTTTTGCATTATCAACACGAATAATACTCTTTTAGAACTCGGCTAATCGTCTCTGTGGTCTTTGAAAATGGTCGCGGTGAGAGAGGGAAGTGTTTCTGAATATGACGCCAAATCATAGGACGAACAAACTTTATACTTGATCCTCTTCTAAAGTGTCTCTTACTTGAAGCTTCCTTTGACTATAGTGAGAGATGTAGACCCTTGTATGTGTATTGGTGTCTATCTTTCATTGCAATAGACGTTAAACTGATTCCTACTATTTATCTTCCCCTAATACATCTCTCTTCCCTCCTAGTCTCTCTCTCTCTCTCTCTCTCTCTCTCTCTCTCTCTCTCATCGTCAACTTAAACGTCCATACACCTATGAAAACATCCATCTTCGTTGAAAGATCACACAAAAAAAAATCAGTCTCATAAGAGCAATTACTGACGCTTATTTTATTTCCTACAGCCTCCTTTAATCTGACTCAGCACACACACTTCAATGCCATTACGACCCTTCCTCCTCGTGACAGGCCCGCCAGCAGCCCCTCATTGCAGCAAAATAGTGTGCCTAGCGAGCGCTGATTGGGTAACCCTCGTCCGGTCAACACGTGACGTCACTATCGACCCCTCCGTTCATCCACTACCCTCTTCACACACCCCACCTCTAATCTTCCTTTCCTCTCCCTCCTTACACGCTGCTCAATCTCAATGTCTATTCTGTATATTCGTTTCTATGCCATTTATTCATTTATTCTGCATGTTTGACCGTCTGTCTGCATGTTACGTCAACTTCACCTATTTGAGTTATTAATTTTGCTTTCAGCTTTTCCATAAACACAGTTTATGTATTTCAAGTTTGTCTGCATTATTACATTACAATAAAAAATAAAAGATAAACCAATGATCAATTAAAAGAAAATGAAAACATTACAAAACAAAAGCAATACCTGGACCTGCTGCATCATAGAAACACTGGGAAATTTACCGCAAGGTATTCTCATTTCCGTTTCCTTTTCTGGGGCTCCGTCTCCTCTGATACTCTATACTCTACAGGTACCTTGTGGACCAGCCTCTCTCTCTTCCGGAGGTGAAGGTGCGGTTTTCCCTTTGTCATAACGAACTCTGAAGTATCCAGGAATCATATATTGTTCTGAAGGCGGATACACGCGGGACAAGCATCCGGCGTTGTAGACTGAATCATTGATATAGCAAGAGGTATGCGTCTGACACGTTTCCAGCAAGGCGAAGATGATCAATACGCTCCAGGCAATTTGATTGGCTTTAACTATTCCGTCATT
>NC_059298.1:4550553-4555553 GCF_017591435.1 Portunus trituberculatus
TGGGACTCGTCAATGGGACTTTGTTGGGTAACTCTTACTTGTCATAGAGTCGGAAGTCATTGAAAGTTACAGGTAAAAGTTACAAAAGTGTATTTTTGCAGCCACTTGGATGCAGGTACGCCAGATGGTGACCATGCTGGCGGGTGAGGAAAGTGCGGGTATTTCGATGCTGGTGGTGGTGGAAGTGGTGGTGGGTGACTGAGTGGGGTGGGTGGGTGTCCCCGATGGTAGTGATAGACAGAAAGAGAGGGAGACGTGGGGGGAAAGGGGAAGTGGAGAAAGGAGGGAAGTGGGGAAGGGGAGGGGGTGTAGTAGTGAGATGATGGTGGTGGGTAGTGGTGTTGGGAGGCGGAGGTGAGTGAACGAGCAAGGTAACAGTGATAGTGACGGACGGGAGTTGTGGTGGTGGTGTGTTGGGGTTATTCCTGCCTAACGATCCCTTTTGTAATATCGATCTTTGGCAATCACACACACACACACACACACACACACACACACACACACACACACACACACACACACACACACACACACACGAGCCAGACTGATCCTCTCGCGTTTGCCCAAAGGCAACCACCACCACCACCACCGCCGGATCAACTCACCCTAATGCTGCAAATTTGATGGAATCATCTGTCAGTTTCGTCCTTTCAAAATCGCAATATATTAAAATGGAAAAATGGTGGAGGGAAAAAAGAAAGAAAGAAGGAAAAGAGAAAAAAAAAGGAAAAATTTATTTTTTTTGTACGAAAGTTTCTAGATATGAATGATATCCATAATTAAGTGTGCACATATTACTACTAGTACCACTGTTACTACTACTACTACTACTACTACTACTACTACTACTACTACTACTACTACCACTGCTACTGCTACTACTACTGCTGCTACTACTACTGCTACTACTACTACTACTACTACTACTACTACTACTACTACTACTACTACTACTGCTGCTACTACTACTACTATTATTACTACTATCATTACTACTGCTACTACTACTACTACTACTACTAGAGATAGTATCACTTCTAGTGAAAATATTGATACTAATAATAAACTTACTAATTAACTAGGATGAAGTAAATCCAGAGAGCCGATCACTGATGCATAAAGCGTACAGCACAATGTTATTAAGACCACTATGAGTCATAAAAAAAAAATACAACGAGAACAAGCGATGAATTCTGTTTCGGTCGTAGTTGTTTATATTTAGATGAGAGGAAATAAAGAAAAAAAAATCGCGTCATTAAAGTATGTTGTCAAAGATGGCGCCAGTGGAAAATGTAATGATAAATGAGATAAGCATTCCAGAAGCTTTTATCAGCCATGGCAATAAACTGAGCTGGGATACTGTACAGCGGAACTTGTGGTGAGAGAGGAAGGAGGTGGAGGTGGAGGACGGGTGAAGTGGGTGAGCTATAGTCTGTCTACTCTAAAATGGTAAAATAGTTTCCTGGGTCTCAGTCTGAATGGTGTCCCAGGGAATGCGTGGTTGTCAGATCTTGAGGAAAACCGTGAGCTATCCTTGTAAGAATTGCGTTATCAACAGAAAACTAGTATTATTCACATCGAATCAATTACGTTATCAATAAGCTACAATATGTTTTAAATGCAGGAGCCATTTTACAGTAGACAGATTATAATACTGCTGGTGCCTGTTACGGGTGCAGTGAAGGACCTGTTCTGGCTAACTCCACGTGGATGAAGTACTACCGTGGAAAACTAAGTAAGTAATAGGGAGAATTGTAGCGGAGGCCTTCTGGTGGCGACGCGTGGCGGAGACGTGTGGCAGGGAAGTGTGGCAGGGACGTGTTGTAGTGGGGACTTGTTATGGTGAAAGTCAAAGTTATAACTGGGACTTCTGATGAGGGCATGGCAGTGGGCGCTCGTAATGGTGAAGGGCTTGAGTTGGAGGACTTGTGGAGGCATAGAAGGGCGCCTGTTGACAGTGGCTATTGGGGATGGTGAATGAATACCCGTCCTAACCTTTGAATGCGGTCATGTTCCAAGCGAAGGGCGAGATCAATGGCGGACCTTTGGGTTAGTGACTGGCGGGGCTGGCGAGGTTGACGTGGACGGTCTAGTCTCCGCCGCTATTCAAATCTGGCGGGATTCGTGTCTGGCGAGGACAGCGTCTGCTGCAGCGGGTCCCTGACGGTGTGGTTACCTGACGAGGCTAATGTACTGCGGTGCCAAATGTCTGATGCTGCCGCCTATATACCTGAATGGTGCCTCAAGGTGGATGTTTGGCGGGGAGCATAATGGCGAAGCAAGATGGGTGACTAACGAAGAGATAAAATGACATGTCAGTTTAATGGGAAAGGTGATTGATTGGTGAGTGACTGGCATGTTGAGTGATTGTTAGAGTCAGTAACTGGTGCCTTAGGTGACTGACGGAACGAAATAACTGCAGGATTGGATGGAGCAGGTGACTGGCATGTTGGGCGACTGAAAGCAAAAGAAAAAAAAAAAAACTAGATGGCGGGTGATCTATGGAACAGGTGACTTGCGGATTGGGTGACAGACAGGACAAGACGGAAAACTACGACTGGCAGAGCAGATGACTGGCACGATGAAACACCAGCGATTGGATGACTGATGTGGCGGGTGACAGGCCGTACAGGTGCATAGTGGGCACTGGCAGGCCTGAGTGTGCGTCTGTCATAATGGCGGGCTAATGGTAATGGGGCTGGTGTTCAGTGGCAGTTATGCCTGAGATGGAGTCAAGCAAAACCGGTAGTGCATTTTGGGACAAGTGCTTGACGTGGCGGCCGCGGAGAGGAGTTGGTGGAAGTGAAGCAGGTGCCAGGCGAGAATATTGCCTTGTGAACCACTGACAAGCAGGGGAGTAGAATAATAGGCAAAGCAAGCCACAAGACATAAAGTTACACAATTATTCCCGGCACCAAGTGAATCTTAATCCCCACCTAGAAAACACTATGCCGAAACTGTCAGCATATAAAGCCCGCCATGATGAGGATGATAGGTGAAGATTCGTAGATAGAAATCATATATGGGGCTGCCACGTGTATGCCTGGTTACTTCTTGCAACTTTCCTTATTTCTCTATGCTCATAAAACGCTTTCCACTGAACCAAAGCTACTTCAATCCAGACCCAAAATTATACCCAAGATATAGTAGCTAGCGCAATG
The DNA here is from genome assembly GCF_017591435.1 of Portunus trituberculatus. Taxonomy (NCBI): domain Eukaryota; kingdom Metazoa; phylum Arthropoda; class Malacostraca; order Decapoda; family Portunidae; genus Portunus; species Portunus trituberculatus. The sequence continues at coordinate 4,553,715 of NC_059298.1, forward strand.
TCATAAACCCTTCGGCAAATAATCAAGATAGGAGCATTCAGTCAAATACACAGCCATTCCTGAGGCGATCGTGCATGCAGTGGAGCCATGAGCACAATGACGGCACCTCGAGGGAAGCTCACAACGGCGCAAACACACACACTGACCTCATTCACTACCATGTATCGAAACATTCACCGGTGCTGCAGTTAGCGATATCAAGGCCACGATCACCGGTAACCTGGCCTTCAGTCGTAGCTAAAGTGACTCCCTCTTTATAGTACAGTGTAGGCATCCATCATTCCCCCAAACAAAAAGCACGAGGGAAGGCAACAATGATAACGTATACTCGTACAAGGCACAGATATGTAGATATGGAAGGGAAAGCCAGAGGAATTAACCTCTTCAATACTGGAACACATTTTTACCTAAAGATTTGTGTACCATTAGACCACTTTATTGACTTTAGGAGAGGGTCTATGGAGGTCAGAAGATTAATGGCCACAGTATTCTCTATTTTAATTCCCCACATAAATTTTTTAAGCTGTATAAAATCACCAAATAGTAAGTAGAATGAATATGGAAACGCGTCATGGTACTGAAAAGGTTATTTATATAAGCACATCAAATGCCTATTCTGCAAGACGAATGAATGGGGAAAGCCGTGGAAGCGTGCATTACAAATCTGATATGTTAAGTAGAGGTAAGGACTGGATTAGGGAGTGAAAAGTAAAGTGCACCCAGAGATTCTATTCCGATGAATAAAATATAGAAAACGAGATGAATATGAGAATGTATATGTGCGTATAACACCCATGCATAGGCAATGTTAGAGTATGAGAGAAAGGGAAGACGGCGGCATGCGAGGATTAAAGCATGTGAGGAGGAAATGAAATGGCAGAAAAAAAAAAGGCGACTTTTCTCGGGGGAAAGCTTTAGGAGCAGGTGTTAGATGCGCACATAGACATACAGAGATATACACGTAGAAATATACATAAAGATACACAGCCGACTGACCTCCACCTCCAAGCAGGTCAGACCAATGACTAAATATATCAGTTAGATTAGCTTTACTCACAATCATGTTGAGGCAGGTGTCATGTCGCTGGCATGGAGGCACACATGAACCACACACCGGTGACTTCTGCACCACCTGAGGCATGTAATGAAAAAAGAACGTTAAACGTGAACCCAGACACTTCACTGTCACTCTATAGAACATACGAGTACTCCAAATAAAACAGCAAAATAACAACAGGTAGCGCAACAATCAATAAATATCGTGCCACATTCACAGCTAGTGTTTTGGGCTTCCCCTGATCTTTGATCTTAGAATCTCTCAATTATCAAGTTTTGCAAGGAGACTCTCAGCAAATTAGAGGGACTTAAGTTTGAGGGAAGAAATCAAGAACTGTAGTAAAGTGTATTGCACGTTAAGCAACACGAAGTATACGAGAGGACATTTAACACTGCTATTATACATCGCTCACTTTAACAAACAAAACGGTAATAATGTCTCTCTCTCTCTCTCTCTCTCTCTCTCTCTCTCTCTCTCTCTCTCTCTCTCTCTCTCTCTCTCTCTCTCTCTCTCTCTCTCTCTCTCTCTCTCTCTCTCTCTCTCTCTCTCTCTCTCTCTCTCTCTCTCTCTCTCTCTCTCTCTCTCTCTATATATATATATATATATATATATATATATATATATATATATATATATATATATATATATATATATATAAACAGAGGTTTCAGGAAAACAAAATATGTGCGGTTATTTTTTCAGCCTATGTAAAGAAAATAGTAACAAAAAAACAGGCGTAACACAATAACACATTACACCACAGCGTGTAAGTAGTACATAAC
>NC_059298.1:4563053-4570553 GCF_017591435.1 Portunus trituberculatus
GTGAAACACACACAGGGCACAATGTTCCTTAAAAACACTAACCTCTCCCTCTCATGCACACAATCTTCTCTCTCTCTCTCTCTCTCTCTCTCTCTCTCTCTCTCTCTCTCTCTCTCTCTCTCTCTCTCTCTCAACTCCACGCTATGCTCCACTCAGCCTCGTTGCAGTGTCACGTCAGCCTTGCCTCTTGGTGCCCAGTCATTCGCTGCACCTGCCAAGTCTCGAGAGGTACCCTGGAGCCTCTCAGGGTTGGAGTGGGCGCGCGGGGCCGACACACACAGGATTGAATGCTACACTCTATTAAATTTTTGATTAGCTTCGATTGTGGGGTTTGGTGAATCAATACTGGTTCCTGCTTCGTCCGTTCGTCCTCCTTGCCTCGCCTTGCTTCACCCCACCTTCCCCTTCCCTTCCCTCTCTCTCTCTCTCTCTCTCTCTCTCTCTCTCTCTCTCTCTCTCTCTCTCTCTCTCCAATCCATTACTGGTGCTTCATTCTATCCTAATAAGTCACGTGTTTTCTCCCTACTTCATATTTGCTCTTCCTTCTTAATTATTATTTTTCTTTGTATTTTTTATCTCTCTTCCCTTTGAACTTTTTTTCATCAGTTTATCTCTTCCTATATCGATTACCTGGGTTGTCATGTTACTCTTTTCTTTTTTGCTTTTCATTCCTTTCCCCTCGTCATATTTGCTCTTGTCCCTCCCACAATAGCACTACCTAATGCACTAACATCACCAAGAATACCAAGAACACCTCCGCCACCACCACCACCATCACCACTACCACCATCATTACCTACATTGTTGACATTCCTCCCCTCCCCCCTCCTCTCAACCTCTCCACTTCACCCACACCAATCACTCACCATCATTCATAATAACACTACCATCACTAATCACTTACCGTACAATATCACCGCCACCACTACCACTACCACAAAATATTTCAGCCCTTCCTCTTTCCTCCTTTCCTTCTTTCTAATACAATCCGTTTCTACTCCATCTCCTTGCTTTGGCCTGTTCATCATTCCCTTGCTTCCTCCACCTCATCATCCTGCAGCTTCGTTCCTATATAGGCTCTTTCAAAAGGCTTTCTTTAATGCCTCCTAATCTCACTTGCCCTAGAAACCAAACAAGTTAGCTTCATTCACAGCACCTCCTCTCATTCTCCTTCTCTTCTAGAATTTATTTATCTCCTCCCTGTTTTCCCTTTCCTTTACTACTACCCTAACTTTAATCCCTCCTCCTCTTCCTCCTCCTCCTCCTCACTACCACCACCACCGCCACCCTAACTAACCTACCATATTCATTACTTGAGCGGTGAGGTGATCGTCGTGGGATTATTTATCTGCACGAGGGGGTGTTACCTGGCGTAGGGGCCGTTGTGAGGGCAGGTGAGTGGATGGGAGGGTGGTAAGGAGGGGGTGGACTGGGGACTAAGAGGGGTGCGGTTTTGAAAGGAAGAGGGAAAAGAAAGGGTGGGGGAGAGAAAAATTGATTACTTTTTACACTGAATGTTTGGGTCGGATTACGTTTTGTTACCGTTGCTGTTGCTGTTGTTGTTGTTGTTGTTTTGTTGTTGTTGTTGTTGTTGTTGTTGTTGTTGTTATCGGTGGTGGTGGTGGTGGTGGTGGTGGTGGTGGTACGGAAAGAACCATCCACGATAACAATAACAAGAAGCATCTTTCCCTTGATAAAATAATCTTCAAAGAGGCGTTTCATTAACGTAGTAGTAGTAGTAGTAGTAGTAGTAGTAGTAGTAGTAGTAGCAGTAGCAGTAGCAGTAGCAGTAGCAGTAGCAGTAGCAGCACTAGCAGTGGCAGTAGCAGTAGAAGCAACAGTAGTAGTAGTATCTAATAGCAGTAACAGTAACAATAGTAGTAGTAACAGTAGCAGTGACAGTAGTAGTAGTAGTAGTAGTAGTAGTAGTAGTAGTAGTAGTAGTAGTAGTAGTAGTAGTAGTAGTAGTAGTAGTAGTAGTAGCGAACAACAAAAAACATGAATGAGATCGTAAACGAATGAAAAGACCAAGAACAATCGCAAAAGAACGAAAACGAAAAGGAGAACGAGAAGAAAAAACAACTGACGATAAGAAAAGAAACACAAGAGAAAGAGAGAAAGGGAGAAGAGAGAGAGAGAGAGAGAGAGAGAGAGAGAGAGAGAGAGAGAGAGAGAGAGAGAGAGAGAGAGAGAGAGAAGAGGAGAGGAGAGATGTTGAAATAGCACTCTAACTGGGGAGGGAAGGAAGACAATCGGCGTGGAATTGAGACGATTACGGAAGCCCTGATGTGAGTGAATGATCCGCCTCCCTTAGAGAGTCTCGAGCGATTATTCCTGTGCTGAATGAGGGCCGGCGGATTACACTGTGTTGTGGAGACATTTTGTAGGCGAGGAGGGCTAGTCAGTAATCCAAATCTGCCCCCCTCTCTCTCTCTCTCTCTCTCTCTCTCTCTCTCTCTCTCTCTCTCTCTCTCTCTCTCTCTCTCTGGTTTCCTTGTTATATATCTCTTTGATTATATGTTTATGCTTCTTTTTTTTATTATTTGAGGTTGTGAATCTTCATTTGAATTTTAGTTTCTGTTCTGTAATCAGCTGGAGTTATTTATATACGGTAGGTAAGTCAGTCTCTCTCTCTCTCTCTCTCTCTCTCTCTCTCTCTCTCTCTCTCTCTCTGAAAATGTCACTTTTTAAATAGATTTCCTTCGAGCATGTGGTATATCCCGTAATGTGCATAAATTCTGCGTTCTTTCTGGCAAACACTTATGGCCAGTATTCTGAAACGCTTTCCTCTCTCACCATCACTACTTTCCAAAGGCTATAGTTGAAGATAATCGTGCTTTTTAAGAATATATTTTATGGTTCTGGTGACAAAATGGCAAGTTTTCTAGTTTATCATAAGGAGGAACTGTCTTGAAAACCTGGCTAGTCGTTTCTGTGGCCATAGAAAAATTGTCGTGATGAGAGAACAAGGCATTTCTAAATATGGCCGTATGAAGCACTGCCCAAGTTATAACCTCAGCGATGCAATACTTCTTTTTTACCTCCAGGGAGAAGAGAGGAGAGCGATCGAACACTATACAAATACTTCTCGAACTTCATATTTCTTCTCTATTGGCACTTGTCATTTCCCTCTCAAGTGTGGATGGCATTAGTATGTATGGTTGGTTGGTAGGTCGTGCAAAGGTGTATGTATGTGTGTATGGATAGATGGATGATAGTGTCCGTGTACATATGATTTATGCACGAGTTTGTATGATTTACTAGTGTGTGTGTGTGTGTGTGTGTGTGTGTGTGTGTGTGTGTGTGTGTGTGTGTGTGTGTGTGTGTGTGTGTGTGTGTGTGTGTGTGTGTGTGTGTGTGTGTGTGTGTGTTAGTAATGGGTTCGTGATACGGTATACTGTATGATTTATTGTGATGCGCGTGTATATGTCCGTAGAATGGAGTATAGTGAATAGTGAATACCGTAGCCTGTATACACTAAGGTCTATGTAAACAGTGCCCTATGTATTTCAGTGATTCTCTTTCCAGTAGGCCATTTTTTCCAGTGGTCATTTTTTTCAGTAGGCAATTACTCCCATTTTTTGTTGGCCTCTCTCTCTCTCTCTCTCTCTCTCTCTTGCATAAAAAAAACTCTAATCTCTTCAGCACCAGGACGCGTTTCCATGTTGATTCTGGTTACAATATGGCGATTTTATGCAGCTTCAGAAACATATGTTGGGATTAGTATAGTAAAGACCGTGACCATTATTCTTTTGAGCTCCATACTCTTCCTAATGTCAATAAATCGTCTAATCATATCCCAAAAAATAAGGTAAAAATACGTCTCAGTACTGAAGGGGTTAAAAAGAAGTTTTCCTTGCTTACAAGTATAACGAATATAGTTGATTAGTGAAGGTAGTAGACAAATCTAGTTAACCCAGGAATACTTTACCTCTCTTACATTTCGACTATAAGTTTTCTTTAGAGATGAGAGATTGTATTGTAATCGAAATGAAAGGGAAGTAAAATGTTGTTCCTAGATCAACCTGAGATTTATCTACCACTTCACAACTCAACTGTCCATAATAACTGTATCACTGCACAAGACTTTCTTCTTCCTCTCACCCCTACTTTGTCCACCTCTCAAATGCAAGAGATAACCACTACTCTCAATCATTCATACCTTTCTCTGGTAAACGCTGGAACTCCCTGTCTGCTTCTGTATTTCCATTTTCCTATGACGACCACATTTTAGGGAGAGGTTTCACGACATTTAACCCTTTCTTTCGTCTAACTCTCTCGAACCAGCACAGGAACTGGCATTCTAAGTGAACATTTTCTTACGCTTTCTGTTGTTCTTGGCCAGCTTTACCCTCTTACATAAAAAAATAAAGATAGCGTGTATAAGTATGGTGCGACAAGTACATTGCGGTACAGTATATAGTATACATATATGACCTGGCCCGTATAAGTGATATGTATGATATGCATTATACGGTGAAACAATGATGACCTGGCTTGAACACTGTGACTTGTATGAGCATGAATCCGTTGATGCATACATGTATATAAGTATGTATGTATGTATATATGTATGTATGTAGGTGTGAGTGACCATTCCGAACTCTATAATGAAACAATAAAAAAAGATTAAAAAATAAGGTACCTGTATGTATCATATAACCTGTATAATCGATAATTGTGTAATTATACTGCCTAACCTCACCATATCGTCCTAAATGAGAGCTGCCTCTATAACCTTACCTGAATAGTATGAGATGGGAGGCGTGGACGGTGACCTGAGCACTGTGGCTTGCGTGGTGTGGCAATTGAGATGCGTTTGGAGGGTGTGGCTGAGTGAAGCGTGATAAAGCTTTCGACTAAATTGAGTATAGGTGGAGTGGCTTACAAAGGTGAGCTAATTACTACCTGGCAGGCAAGGGTGAGGGTAAGGGTGAGAGGGGAGAGGTGAGGGGACATGAGTGTGAGGGCTGTGAAGGGTGAAGAGCGAAGCAGGTTTACACTGACAAGGGAAGAAATAAGGGTGGAGGAGGAAGACACGAGTGAGGGAAGAGGAAAGACGAAAGGAAGGATGGAAGGAAAGAGGAAAGGAAGGAAAGGAGGTAAACATGAGCGGTGAAAGAGTAATTAAGTAAACGAAATGATGAGTAAGGAGAAAAAAGACCTAACTTCATTATATATATTTAAGGGAAACTGAGGCTGCAAAAACAAGGTAGAAAAAACATTCTCCTTTGTGACCACGTAATTTTTTAATTAGTTATAGTTCTTCAGTTATTTTATTGTGTACACTATTCTCATTCTTTTTACAACCATAATCAAAATACTTGTCATAATATCAGTTGGTTAGTTAGTTAGTTAGTTCATTTTTCTTGATCTTTATTATCTATTTTCCTCTTTTTTTCTTCTCATTCACTGACGCTAGCCAAAAATTTTACGTTTCGCAAGACCGTCATTCTCCCACGGCCTCTCCCTCTTGCCCTTTACTTCTTCCCTCCGTCTTTCCTCCCTGCATGCCCTTTCCTATCTTCCTCACTGCTTCCCCTTCCTTCCATTTACAGTCTATTCGCTCCATCTACCTTTCTTCCTCACTGCTTCCATCCCTTCTACTTAACGGCATTTTTCCTCCTTGAACTTTCCTTCCTCACTGCTTCCCTCCCTTCCACTAAGATTATTTTCTCCATCTACCTTCCTTTCTCACTGCTTCCCTCCCTTCCAGTCACAATCTATTCGCTCCATCTAGCTTCCGTCCTCACTGCTTCCTCCCTTCCATTTAGATTATTTCCTCCATCCAGTTTCCTTCCTCACTACTTCCCTCCCACTTACAATCTATTTCCGCCATTATCTTCCTTCCTACACCCACAACCTTTTCCCTTCCTCTATTCCTATCCTCCTTCTTTCCTCCTATCACACATTTTCTCTTCCACTACTTTTCTTCCTCCATTTAAAACCTATCATCACCCTCTTTCTTCCTTCCTTTTAAGTATACATCCTTTTTTCCTCCCTGGCCGGAATCACTGCCGCAAAACAACATGAAGAGCCATATTCAGAAACGCTTCCTTCTCTCACCGCCACCATTTTCGAAGACCACTGAGAGAATTAGCCGAGTTGTAAAGAGCATTTGTCGTGTTGATAATGCAGAAAACTTGTTCACACGACACTAGAATTACAAAAACGTCCTTGAAGACCCGTCTCACTTCAAACTAGAGCCCTTTGAAAAGAGTGAAGATGCAGCTCGGAAGTGTTTCAGAATATGGGCTAATGTTTCAAAATATGGGCTTACCTCCTTCAGTACTGGAACGAATTTTAACCATGGGCTTTTGGGTACGATTAAACGATTTGATTTACCTTACGAACTGTCTATGGAGGTCAGAACATCAATGGCCATAGTCTTCACTATTTTAATCCCCCACCCAAGTTTCTGAACCTGTTTAAAATCATCAAATAGTAAGCAGAATGAATATGAAAACGCGTCATGGTACGGAAGGGCCTAAGAGAAATATGTGGTACGGTCTTCACATTCCAGTATACGTGACTCCGGAATCCTGGTTGAAGTAATGTTGGGAATCCTTTAAACCTAATCAATCACTCTACCTGCACGACACCACGGTCACCTCCCAGCCACGGACGGGTTCACTGGAGCCACCCACCAGCCACGAGACTCGAGGTAGAAAATGTCATGATTGTCACGTTTTATTTTTATATATTCATTTTTTGTCATTGATGGATTTGGAAAGCAGAAAAATACATAGTTACAAATTAATAAATAGACAGAAAAACGAACAGAAGGACAGATAGATTAGTACGTCATCAGAGAGAGAGAGAGAGAGAGAGAGAGAGAGAGAGAGAGAGAGAGAGAGAGAGAGAGAGAGAGAGAGAGAGAGAGAGAGAGACTGACGAAAAAACGAACAGAAAGATGGAAAGATAGACAGACAGGCAGACATAGATAAAGAAACAAACAGAAAGACAGAACAGACAGATAGAGAGAGACAAACGGACAGACAAATAGGGAGAAAAAAAATCAAAATAAAACACAGTGAGAGTGAATACAGCCACTGACAAAAGAAAAACAAAGATAAAGCCATTCCAGAAACCATTTTTTTTAAACCACACAAAAAAAAAATGTACTTTTCCCCCTCTCTCTTCTTTTATCGCTCGCTAGAGAAGAAAACACAGAAATGTGCGCTTTTTTCCCAGTTTTCAATCATGTGGGTAGAACAAAAAGAAATCGCTGTCATCTCTTGCTTCAGAAAACAAGAGTTGGTCGCAGTGGAAATACGAGATTACTGATGTGAAATTCTTAGAGGAGGAGGACAAGGAGGAGGAGGAGGAGGAGGAGGAGGAGGTTAATCTTCTGACCTCCATAAACCCTTTCTAATCTAAATAAAATTGTCGAATTATACCCAAAACTCATGGTAAAAAATGCGTCCCAGTGCTGAAGGGCTAAAGGACCAGTATGTATCGGTAGAATCACTAATACCACAGGCCTTTAATCTTCAGTCC
>NC_059298.1:4575553-4605553 GCF_017591435.1 Portunus trituberculatus
TAAACAAACTAAGAGAATACCGTCTTTCTCCAGCCTGAAAACGTAAAACCCGCACCAATGATACAACATTCAGTTTTATATCAAAAGCTGCAGCTATATCACATAGCAGTACTTTAATTTGTCGTGCTTGTTAAAAAGGAAACATTAAATTGCACGCAGACCATCTGGATGGAAATGTATACGATACAACGATGTGAGACTTCCCTGGTAACTGAGTCAGTGTCAGATGAGGAGAATAAGGCGGGTGGGAAGAGAGGAGGAGGAGGAGGAGGAGGAGGAGGAGGAGGAGGAGGAGGAGGAGGAGGAGGAGGAGGAGGAGGAGGAGGAGGAGGAGGAGGAGGAGGAGGAGGAGGAGGAGGAGGAGGAGGAGGAGGAGGAGGAGGAGGAGGAGGAGGAGGAGGAGGAGGAGGAGGCATTCAGGAAAACAGGAACTTAACTGATTAATGTAATGTAAATATCAAATGATTATGTTGCAAGGTCGAAGGTAATTCACGGCCTGAAGAGGAAGCATCGCCCATCAGAGTAAGGACCGCTGCGGTACACAGCGTCTGTCACCACCTTGCCCTTCTTGTTTTAGCTCCTCTTTACTGTATACAGTATACAGTACTTCGTATTAAAGCAGAAAAATGGAATGGTGTATCGTTAGTAGACTGGCAGTCATTATATGACGTTCAATAAATCATCCACATAATTTGACATATAGTGCCTTTTTTGTGGAAGTCATATCAACTCATACAGGTTTTGGGGTGAGGAGTGGCGGCGGGCCAAAAGTGTGGTAGCGGAGGCGTGTCCTTCATGGCCTTAGGGTTCCTGGAAGATCCGCCTCCTCCCTTCAGATCCATTTTGAGGTCGTGGCCCTCTGCGCCCTCCATGCTCCACCCAGCACCACAGATTCCAGGCCGGATTTCGAAGCCTTTCCAACCAATATTTATTGCTGCTCAAACTTTGTGTCGCTTAATAAGCACGTTTTCTTACTGTATTCATCTTTAGAGTAATGATTTCGGTACATTAAGGCGCATTTAGCATTTAAATTCCTGTGTCTCCTGATTTGTCAACGTGTCTACCAATAGCGATCTAGATTGAAAGCCCCGACCAACTGCCATTGGTCGGACCGGCACCACATCGCTCCAGCTGAGTGACGGCCACAAAACTTCACCCGAAAGTTGCGGCGCGCACACGCAGCCCCTCGACCCTCCCTCAGCCTCCCAGGCCCGCCGACGCCCACTTCCTCTCAGGCCACCTCAGAAATGCATCCATAACGCCACACTGGTCCCATTTACCCGTAAATACTAGCAATCAATGCAAAACTCTGTGTTAAACTCTGGTTGGAGCGCCCCGGCAGCTCTCCGCCCGCCCTGCCATTGGTCGCCCGCCTGGATCAATACCTAGTACAGGTTGGGCTGGACCACCGCCGGGGGCGCCTCGCCCTTCCCTCTCTCTCCCTCCTTCCTCTCTTATTTCTCCTTTCTTCATTCTCTTTTCTTTCCTTCTTCTTGTGCCTTCTATCGCATTTTTCTTTAATAGCTTCAATGAATTTTACTTTGTACTTCCTCATTCCTTCAGTACTTCGCTGCAACAAATAAGAAAAGTAATTCCCACACACACACACACACACACACACACACACACACACACACACACACACACACACACACACACATTTCCTGTGCATGGGCCGCTATCCTGATGAGTGAGTGTTTCGTCAGAGGGGTTATAGGAGCACCACGCGGGTCGCGCCGCCCTTGGCACCACTGTCGCCGTCGCTGCCCGCAGGGCTGAGGGATCATGAGATTATTTTAAGCCAATGTTTTGCAAACCTAAAGCTTCTTTCGAAGAACGTTATTAACGAGAAAAAATTTATATATGAAAGATATCATTAAATTGCAACCTATAAAATATATGAACGAGAGAACTATGTTGGAGTCATGTTAACGTGGTGGCACCTGGGAACTACGTGCAATACTTGTTAAAACTGAAAAGGTCACGAGGAGTCACACACGAGGCCTCTACTTGGTCACTGTCCTCACCTAACGAGGCATCCCACTAGGAGCCATGCTACCCATAATCCATTACCACCACTAATGAAAGGCTTCCTCAAATCCTCGATCTGTATTTCGCTACGCACTGCCTGCATCAAACATTTCACGGAACACACACAAAGGTGCGAACTGTGGCGTTTGTGGGAGAGCGAGGCAGTGACTTGGCCCAAGTCTTGCCGCCTTACTATCTCGCGGGGCTTGTTTGGTGTCCTGGCGAACCTTTGTATGCTTCGTGAAAACAACGAATATGAAGTGAATGATTATGATCACCATCGTGCACTGTTAAAGGAGATACGAGTATGAGTGAAAAATAAATACATCTGTAAATGTTTGGTGTCATAATCATGTTAAGTACACACACACACACACACACACACACACACACACACACACACACACACACACACACACCGCGTAGTATAGTGTTTAGCACGCTCGACTCACAATCGAGAGGGCCGAGTTCGAGTCCCGGTAAGCGGCGAGGTAAATAGGCAAGCCTCTTAATATATAGCCCCTGTTCACCTAGCAGTAAATAGATACGGGATGTAACTCGAAGGGTGGTGGCCTCGCTTTCCCGGTGTGTGTTGTTTGTTGATGTGGTCTTAGTCCTACCCAAAGATCGGTCTATGAGCTCTGAGCTCGCTCCGTAATGGGGAAGACTGGCTGGGTAACCAGCAGACCACCGAGGTGAACTACACACACAGGGAGGTGGTGTAGTGGATAAGGTGGTGAGCGTGGGATCGGGCAGACGTCCACGCCTAGGTTCGAATCCCACCCCGTACAGCCTTAAAACGCTTTGCCATTTGGCTGGTGATATGGGCCCTAATATGGGTACCGCTTTAAATAAAATTGCCTGCATCACTAATGGGCGGAAGCTGAACAGCGCTTCCCATACACTCTTCAAGTGTGCCTACAGGCGCTAAAGGCCTTACCGTAAAAAAAAAAAAAAAAAAAAGTCATCTTCTAGAGTCTAGATATGTATGATCTGCCCGTCTTAGTACAACCATGTACACGCTAAATACTTTAATAACCACCTAGACCCAGCATGTGTCGTAATAAATTCCATAAGCGTCTACTATCCATCACTAAGGTCTGTGATAATTGACTCGAAGTATTGAACATAAACCTCAGTAAAAAAAATCCTTGTTCCACGTTACCAAGGAGAGAAAGGGTCTCCAAGCGCACGGGTTCGAATCTTGTCCACGGTCCGAGTGTAGGTTGGGCTTCCTCACTCGGGGCAACAGTTTCCTAGCGGGTGGGCTTTGAGATAGGAGGTACCCAAAAAAGTATCCCCTTTAGCCCATAAATCTCCGTGAAAAGACCACATGGTGTATAAATAAAAAAAAAAAAAATAAAAAAAGGTAGAACGTGAAAAACTAACCGTCAGGTTACCGAGGACTTCCTGAGACTGGAATGCAATACACTTTCTGCGTTGAACTGAGTGACACAACACCTGAAAGTCACGCGGAAGGCTCATTACTCCAGCGGGAAAACAAGGACAATGATAACTGCAGCAACCATTCACGCGCGTCCCAGCTGGCAGAAATGTAGCCGTGTGTGTTGCTGAGCTGTCCGCCCTGTCCAAGAGTGCTGAGAAAGCGTTATGGGCACCGCCAGTATTTCAATCATGTTAAGAGGAAGGACAGTGAGAGAGAGAGAGAGAGAGAGAGAGAGAGAGAGAGAGAGAGAGAGAGAGAGAGAGAGAGAGAGAGAGAAAGAGAGAGAGCTCTGGCTGACACCATGACCTTTACCGCCGCCCTAGGCTGCTGGATGTGTCTGCGGGGACGAGGGAGGTGGCGGTTCTGACAATCGACACATCTACGCTAGATAGGACTAGATGTATGAGTAGCTACAGCCAAACGTTATATTTGTAAAAAGGATTCGAACTTCAAAACACAAGGGGGTTCTCGACAAGACTATTTTCAAAGACTACATAATGATCATTGAGATTCTGATGAGTAGATGGTAGGGCAAATATGCAAGTTAGCACAGACGCACCATTCCTAACAAAAGTTACTATTCTTGTGGCCTTCGAGATGTCTTTTTTTTTCAAGACCAAGATGATAAGTCGGGTGCTCATAAGTATTTCGTTCCACTGAATCTCACAGTTCAGAAACCTTAAATAATGACAAGAATAACATAAACACTGTCTTAACCTGTAATTATTTTCACTAAAACTTGTTCATTTTAATCACACTGAGACATTTGGGAATACGGCAAGGAAACGTCTCAGTGGAAGAACAAATCGTCTCTGAATTAGCGAAGACGTACGCGAGTGGTGTATGGTGCAAATAAATAAATAAAAAATAGAGGCAATTTAGCAGCAATATCTGGTGTTCTGGTGAGGTGCTGCGGAAACATGGGAGGGAGCACCGAGTACAGTCGTCTGCGTCTGAAATCATGCGGGTGTGCTTCTCCAGCCGTGGCGTGGTGGCCAGCCTGGAACCGCCCGTATTGATCACCAGCTGCCCAGCGTGACGGAACCCCGGCCTGTGCGGTACCTTGAGGGCCCTGGCCACCGCCCCGCCGCACCACGCGCTCCTCCGCACCTGCCTCACTCAACACATGGAAGGCTGCTTGGCTTCCACAAATTTGATGTTTTCCTGTGCGTGTTCTTCGTGTTGTTAGGTAAGAGTTGGGTGTGAAAGGAATGATTCTGTGTGTGTGTGTGTGTGTGTGTGTGTGTGTGTGTGTGTGTGTGTGTGTGTGTGTGTGTGTGTGTGTAATTCACCTCGGTCGTCTGCTGGTCACCCAGCCAGTCTTCCCCATTACGGAGCGAGCTCAGAGCTCATAGACCGATCTTCGGGTAGGACTGAGACCACAACACACTCCACACCGGGAAAGCGAGGCCACAACCCCTCGAGTTACATCCCGTACCTATTTACTGCTAAGTGAACAGAGGCCACACATTAAGAGGCTTGCCCATTTGCCTCGCCGCTTCCCGGGACTCGAACCCGGCCCTCTCGATTGTGAGTCGAGCGTGCTAATCACTACACTACGCGGTGTGTGTGTGTGTGTGTGTGTGTGTGTGTGTGTGTGTGTGTGTGTGTGTGTGTGTGTGTGTGTGTGTGTGTGTGTGTTTCGGGATAGATGGACGTTTCTCTCTCTCTCTCTCTCTCTCTCTCTCTCTCTCTCTCTCTCTCTCTCTCTCTCTCTCTCTCTCTCTCTCTCTCTCTTTCTCTCTCTCCTTTATATTGGCATCTAAGACATCAAAAATTACTAATTTTATTTTCCTTATGAAACACACACACACACACCAGCAACGTGGTCCTCATGCCTCACCGCCACTCAACGTCAGCAGCTTGAGAATCTACAAAAGAGAGCAAGCAGGATCATCCTTGGCCCTGCCTATACTAACTACGACCACGCCCTGACGACTCTGAAACTTCCCATGCTGTCTAACAAACATCGAGAAGCCCTGTTGAAACTGGGCAGAAGCCTAATACGGCACCCAAAGCTTCGCCACCTTCTCCCCCCTGCCACCCCTCGCCCTGTCCACGCCACACGTCACAACAATGTACTCATGCCCATAAGAGCCACTAGAACTGACCGCTATAAAAACAGCGCCATACCCACCATGGTACGACTCATAAACCACTAGGCTAGGATACTGGTCATAAGCCCCCTCACCCCCCAACTATGTATATTTTCAGTATGTATGTACTGCAATTCCTAATAAACCGTATATTATTATTCAATATTAATACACACACACACACACACACACACACACACACACACACACACACACACACACACACAAATCCTTACCCTTGAGGCTTTTTACCTTCATTTGTCACTTCAAGGTCAGGTCTATAAAAAAAATAATTCCCTTCCTTCCAGACTATTTCCACATTCTCCCTCCCTCCCCTGCATCACTTCATATTCTCCCTCTTAGTCTCCCCATTAACTCTCCCATATTGCTCTAGTTTCTCCCAACCAAAAAGCAGTGATTTCAGCCTATTCTATTCACTGTTCTTCGCTGTCTTCACTGTTCTTCTGCCTTCCATTAACTTTACCAAACATAACCAAATATAACAACTGAAACTTAAGGAAGGCATAGGATTAATATTGAAAAAGGAGTTGTTGAGAGAATAATGAATAGGATATATAGGTTGCTGTAGGAATGCAGTGGTCCAAGATATCCATCCTACAGGTGACATTGATCCTTTTACTGCTGGAGTCATCCTTTGCAGAACTTTACTTAACCTCTTCAGTCCTGGAAAGCATTTCTACCTTGAGTTTTGTGTATGATTAGACAATTTTATTTACATAAAAAGGGTCCATGGAGGTCAGAAGATTAATTAATGGCCACAGTCTCCACAATTTCAATCCACACATAAGTTTCGGAAACTGTACAAAATCGCCAGATAGTAAGCAAAATGAGTATGATACAGCGTTTAGGTATTGAAGGTGTCAAGCCTAACCTAACCTAACTTGACCCAACCCTAATCTAACCTTATCGAACCAGACTTAACCTAACTTACTCAATCCAAACCAAGACTATTCTACCATAACCCTAACATAATCTTAACTGTTATTACTTACCTATTGCGTTTCTCCTTCTCCCTTCCTTACTTTAAAGACATCGTAACACCGTAACGAAAAATGACACATTCTAACCTAATCATTCAACTGTATATCTGACTTTTCTATTCTCCGTTCTAGTGCCAATTCTAAATCAACCAGCAATCTTTTTTTCAGTGTCCCTCTCGCTTCCCTAACCTAACATGCTTAACTTAATCTACCCCATGCCTAACTTCAGCCAAAAACCTCCTTCCTTACCATTTGCTGTTACATATTTGTTTTTTGTTTTTTTCTAATATTCCCTCTAACTTAACTGATCTTCCCTAAAATAACCTAACCTGACTTAAACTAAATTCCTGATGTCTAAAAAGCAGCATCCATGTGCCCATATCTTATCTAAACCTGATGTATTAACAATCTCTCTCTCTCTCTCTCTCTCTCTCTCTCTCTCTCTCTCTCTCTCTCTCTCTCTCTCTCTCTCGCTCTCTCTCTCTAATCTACCTATTTATCTATCTGTTTACCTATCTATTTATCTATCTAATAATTTATCTATACATTCATCAATCAATCAATCAATCTATCCATCTATCTATCTAACTTTCTAATCATCTACCTATCTATTTATCTATATAAACATCTTTCTCTATTCATCAGTCAATCAATCTATACATCTATCTATCTAGTATCTATCTATCTATCTATCTTCTGCCTCCCTCGTTGTTTCCCCGTGTTCCCAACCAGCGTCACCAATACTTGTTAGGACACATGAAGCCGCTAGGCCAATTTTAGGAGATTAGACCACACTACTTATGTCAGAAAAAGGCATAGGAAACCGTTTGAGAGGCGAGCGACAGGGGCCGTTATATACTAAAGGCTGCGACCATTAGCGAGAAGTATCAAGGCTCCCGGATCGCTTTCCAAACCATCATTACTTACGGGCGAATTCACACACAAGGTTGGTGGTGGGGGTGGTGGCGGTGGCGGTGGTAAGCAAAGGATGCGGTATAAGTGATGGGGATTGACAAGGTAAATGATGGTCAATATTTTTTACATGCAGTTATCCATAGTAATGCCGGTACAAGGGTGCTAGGATGTGGTTAAGTTACCGCCATTGTTGTGGTAATCACTATTGTTACCTTTGTTGTCATTACTGAGCGCACTTGAGATAAATATACAACGAAAAAGCAAGGAAGATGAGGAGGAGGAGGAGGAGGAGGAGGAGGAGGAGGAGGAGGAGGAGGAGGAGGAGGAGGAGCTAGGAGGAGGAGGAGGAGGAGGAGGAGGAGGAGGAGGAGGAGGAGGAGGAGGAGGAGGAGGAGGAGGAGGAGGAGGAGGAGGAGGAGGAGGAGGAGGAGGAGGAGGAGGAGGAGGAGGAGGAGGAGGAGGAGGAAGAGGAAGAGGAAGAGGAGGAGGAGGAGGAGGAGGAGACGAGTAACAACTGTCCACTCAAGTTATTACCGGAAGAGACACAAAATAACACAATGAAAGAAAGAAGGCAAAGGCTTTATGATGCGCGTCGGTCTGAAGAAAAGAACTTAAGTCTTTTGGAAGGAGGGGGAATATAATACTGATGCTTCTCAAAATTCATGGTAAAATGCTTTAATAGAAAGAAGACGTTAGGTAACTCACATCACAACAAGCTAAACACAGAGAAAAAGCTGCTTACAGTGGACTTTATTTGTAGTTGGTTCAAGTAGTTGTTGCGGGAATGGTGGTGGTGGTGGTGGTGGTTGTGGTGGTTGTGACTTATTATTTTTGACATTTCTTCTTTTCTTCTTCGCTTTGCTTTTCCAGATTTTTTTTTCTCTCTGTCGTATTTTCCTTCCTTTCTTACCCATCCTTCATTCGTTCTTCTTTTTTCTAGTTTGCAATCTTCTTCCTTTCCTCTTTATCACCTCCTTACATTTCTCTCCTCTTAGCATATCTACCTCCTTCTCCTCTTATTAGTGTCGTCCACTTCACGCAACGCTCACACTGCACTTCCCCCACCCTCATGTCCTCCCATCAGACATCCCGTAGTACACAATATAAGACCACATTCTGACACGCTTCGAGCATCACCTCGACTAAAGCCCGTATTCAGAAAAGCTTTGCTCTCTCACGACGACTATTTTCCAAGGCCACAGAGATGATTAGCAGGGTTCTCAAGAGTGTTTTTCCAGTTAATTGTGAAGAAATCTTGTCAATTTTTTTTTTTTTTTTTTGTAGAACTGTAAAAAATACATTAAAAACTCTTGCAATTTTATGTAAAGGCTTTTGAAACAGTGGAGGTGAAGCAGAAAAGTGTTTGAGAATACAAGCCTAAGATTCTCAAAATCCTCTTTGTACTACTTGAAGCTCCTCCGCGTGAGTTCAATATTGTTTTTGTACTGGTTGTAGAGCCTAAATAAGAATTATATATAATAAACAGGAAAAACACTCTTGGGATCCCGGATAACCAATTCTATGGCCTGTAAATATACTGATGAGAGAACGCAGCGTTTTAGAATTAGAGTACCTTCCATAGACTCTTGGGAACACGAGTAGTCAATTCTATGGCCCGTCGATATAATGATGAGAGACCAAAGCGATTTAGAATTAGAATACCTTCCATAAACTCTTGGGAATCTGCGTTCAAGACATTTGTCCCTGACTTTTGGCTAACTCTATATCAACCTTCAAGGGAACTGGGATTTCATGTGAGCCTTTTTATAAGCTCTTGTTACCCTTAGCTAGTTTTCCCTCTTGCATTAAAAAAAAAAAAAATTCTACGGCCTATAGATATAATGATGAGAGACCAAAGTGTTTTAGAATTACGTACAATACCTTCCATAGACTCTTAGGAACACGGGTAACCAATTCTATGGCCCGTAGACATAATGAGGAGAGATCAAAGCGCTTTAGAATTAGAATACCTTCCATAGATTTGCTCCGGGCCTTATGCTGTCAGGGTGGGCATGAGTCGGGTATTCCTGTTAAGCTGCCGCGACGCCAACAAAACATTCCAGGTTAATCCCTCGTGTACAGTGATGCTTTTTAACGAGCAGATAACCAGGTAAGCTTCCTGCCGCTATCAAATAGGTGTAGAGATATCCCTCAGAATCATACGTACGTACATTCATACACACATACATACATACATACATACATACATATTCATACGTACTTATAGATAAAAGGAAATTTTGTTTTCGCTTTCCCATGTTCTTATGTTTGTGTAGTGTATTTGTTCTTTGTCTTTTTTTCAGTATTATCATCATTTTTCTATTTTTTATCATATCTTTTTTTTTTCTTTTAATCTTTGTTTTTGGTGTTATAATTACTATCTTCAACTATTTTTCTTTTTTTTCCTTTTTATCTTTTATTTCTCTCCTTCATCGCCTCCTCCTCCTCCTCCTCCTCCTCCTCCTCCTCCTCCTCCTCCTCCTCCTCCTCTTCCTTCCTCCTCCTCCTCCTCCTCCTCCTCCTCCTCCTCCACCTCCTCCTCCTCCTCCTCCTCCTCTTCATTCTCTATTTTCGCGCCATTTCCGTATTCATGAAACTAACTAGCTTCTCTCTCTCTCTCTCTCTCTCTCTCTCTCTCTCTCTCTCTCTCTCTCTCTCTCTCTCTCTCTCTCTCTCCTATTAGCCAGGGTTGGAGTGGGTCGGATCCCCTGAATTGGCGTAATTGAGTAGAATCACTTAGAGATTTAAAACGTCGATATGGTAAGCTTCATATCTCCCGGCTACGCCCTAGCTTGTATTCTTACCCTCCACGATATTCCTCTTGTTATTGTTGGGGTGGTGGTGGTGTGGTTGTTGTTGTTGTGGTTATGGTTGTGGTTGTGGTTGTTGTTGTTGTTGTTGTTGTTAGGTATTGTTTTGCTTTTTCAAGGAATAGGAGGAATGGGAAGAATAGGAGGAGGAGGAGGAGGAGGACGAGGAGGAGGAGGAGGAGGAGGAGGAGGAGGAGGAGGAGGAGGAGGAGGAGGAGGAGGAGGAGGAGGAGGAGGAAGAGGAAGAGGAGGAGGAGGAGGAGGAGGAGGAGGAGGAGGAGGAGGAGGAGGAGGAGGAGGAGGAGGAGGAGGAGGAGGAGGAGGAGGAGGAGGAGGAGAATACAAGGAAGACAAACAGCAACAGACCCTTGGGTCCTTACTAGGCTGTTTGTGGAGACTATCTACTAACTACCAGTGGTAGAGACAGGACAGCAAAGCAGAAGGCTCCTCCCCACCCACCCCTCCCTCCAACCGAGACTGGCAGGAAAAAAGGCGAAACCATGTGATATTAAAAAATCACATGGAATTTTAGTAGAGAGTGAAAAGGAAATGTGTAATCTACGTCTGACTACATGTGTTTGTGGGGGAAAGTGTTAACGCTTGGTAAATGTCATGTTGTGTGTACATTGTGTACGTGGATGCACAGTGTGTATGTCGAATGGGTGGTGCGGCAGCCTTGCCTGGCGCTTTACAGGGAGGCAGCAGTCAATCAGGGCCCAGCTCCATTGATCCCTGGTACTTAGTTCCCGATGATGATCAATGGTTGACAAGGCCCTCTCCAAACACAGCCCGTCACAGGTCGAAAGTAGTAGTAGTGACCGTTCACTCTGGGCTATCTGTGCCTGTATGCAGTGTAGTGCGGAGTCAAAAAGGTGGAAAAGGAGGAGGAGGAGGAGGAGGAGGAGGAGGAGGAGGAGGAGGAGGAGGAGGAGGAGGAGGAGGAGGAGGAGGAGACGGTTAAGATATCTTTAACCATAACCTTCTTTCCATCAGTTTCTCTTCCTGCGCCGAAATACCAAAGCACTCATCAAGAGAAGTAAGAAAAACCTCGAGCTTCACATTGCAAATTCCAGTAAGTCTAATCCTAAGGAATTTTTCAGCTACATTAGAAAGAAAAAGACCTTACCATCAGTAATAGGCCCATTAAAAATGCAAAACGGCGAGTACACTGAAAACGATACTATGATATCTTAAATATCTTAAATATCTTAAATATCAAATATCTTAAATAACTACTTCTCAACCGTATTCACAGAAGAAGTTAACTTAGAACAACAGCCGACTCCTCGCATTCAAAGTAATAACGTCTTTCTGAATACGTGCACATTTGAAGAAAACGAAATTTTGCAAGCGATCAGTAAAATTAAAGTAAACAAAACGCCGGGCCCGGATAGAATTTCTCCAAGAATATTAAAAGAAGCTAAAAATGAATTAGCAAAACCACTTTCGATACTGTTTGGTAAATCGTTAAATACTGGAAAAGTACCCGACGAATGGAAACTCGCGAACGTTACACCTATATTCAAAATGGGTAACAAGTCTGAAGCTCAAGATTATAGACCGATAAGCCTCACATCGGTGGTAGGTAAACTAATGGAATCGGTTATACAAGACATAATGGTAGCATTCCTCGAAAGTAATAACATCATGAAGAACTCTCAACACGGATTCAGAAACAAGCGATCGTGCCTTACAAACTTACTTGACTTTTTTCATCACGTATATAATCTGTTCGACGACACTAGGGCGGTTGATATAATTTATTTAGATTTTCAAAAGCCTTCGATAAGGTTCCCCACAAACGCCTCATCAATAAACTAAAAGCTCACGGTATAACTGGCGATCTCGTTACATGGATCGAAGACTGGCTATCGGGCCGTGAACAGCGTGTAGTAATAAACGGTAAATCGTCAGAATGGACCAGCGTAAGTAGTGGCGTTCCTCAGGGATCAGTCTTGGGACCGATTCTTTTTATCATATATATAAACGACATCGAGGAAAATATTAACTGTAAAGTATCAAAATTCGCGGATGATACAAAAATTGCAAACAGGGCGGACTCAGTAACTCAGCGTCAACTTTTACAGAACGATTTAGATACCCTCGTCGAATGGTCTAAAACGTGGCTGATGAATTTCAATTTTGACAAATGTCATGTTCTACATATTGGAAATAGTAATCCACGAGCGAACTACACAATGGGGAATGCTTCCATAAAGAGCGTACAGAGAGAAAAAGATCTTGGCGTTGTAATATCGGCTGACCTCAAACAAAGTAATCAATGCACCGAAGTTGTGAAAATCGCAAATAAATTAGTCGGCTTTATCGGAAGATCATTCACATTCAAAACGGAAGAGATAATATTAACTTTATATAATTCGCTCGTACGCCCGCACCTTGAATATAACGTACAATTTTGGTCACCCTATTATAAGAAAGACATTGAAAAATTAGAAAGAATACAGCGTCGATTAACTAAAATGGTTCCAAGATTACGTAATAAACCATACGAGGAACGACTTAAAGAACTAAATTTATTTACTCTTTCCAAACGTCGATTACGAGGGACCTTATCACACTCTTCAAGATTTTCATTTACGAATATGAATCCTGATAACTTCCTAACGCTTGACCGGTCAAATTTCACCAGAAACAACGGTTTCAAGGTAATAGGAAAGCGATTTAAAACAAACGAAGCCAAACATTTTTCTTTAATCGCATTATCAATATTTGGAACGGTTTGCCATCGAACGTAGTTGATTCAGGTACTATTGAGACATTCAAAATTCGTCTTGACAAATATTTCGAAACTAATCCCCGGTTGTCACTGTTTATCTCCGAGTAATTTGCGCCGTCCATAAAGAAATATGCCTCAGATCGTGAATTGCGGGTGTTTCGCGAATACACTTACCCTCCTTACACGACACAGACAGCCCCGAGTTAACGGTCACTACTACTACTCTCGACCTGTGACGGGCTGTGGAAAGTCAGGAGCCCTGACAGTAGTGATCATCATCGGGAATTAAAGTACCAGGGTCACTGCTGCAGGGGTAACCATGTAGTGTGCGGCGCCCCTTAGTGGGAAGTACACTTTACAGTGGACTGAACGGAGCTGGGGCCTGATTGACTGCTGCCTCCCTTGAAAGCGCCAGGCAAGGCTGCCGCACCACCTCTTGACCTCTACACTGTGTCCACATTTACATTACACTATACTATACTTACACTCACAGATAACCCTGAGTTAACGGTCACTACTCCCACTTTCGACCTGTGACGGGTTGTGTTTGTCTAGGGCCCTGTTAATTTTTATCACCATCAGGACAACCAGGGATCAATGTTGCAGGGGAAATCAGTGTACGGCGTCCCTCAAGGGAAAGTACGCTTACTCAGTGGAGTGAACGGAGCTGGGGCCTGATTGACTGCTGCCTTCCTTGAAAGCGCCAGGCAAGGCTGCCGCACCACCCCTCCGACATCCACACTGTGACTCCACCCACACGCACATTCACCACACTACATAACCGTCAAGCACCTACATAGTCCCCCACAAACAAGAGTAGACGTAGATTACAACTTCCTTTCTCTATCCTCTAAAATTCCATTTGGTTTTTCAATACCACATGGTGCCTTTCCTTTTCCGGCCAGCTTCGGCTGGTGGGATGGGTGGGTGGGGAGGAGCCTTCTGCTTTCCTGTCCTGTCTCTAACACTATGTAGTTAGTATAGAATAGTTAACCAAGCAGCCTAGTAAGGACCCCAGGGTCTGTTGTTGCTTGGTCTTTCCTTTGTATTCCTTTGTATTCCTTTGTATTCCTCCTTCAATCTTCCTCCTTCTCAGCCTAACCCAGCATTCCATAATCAAAACAAAATCTTTACGTTTATCCATTATTTTTTTATTATATTCCCTTGGGAGGCGAAAATTACTGGGGTTAACCGACGCCTTCAATAAACAGTATCAATAATAATAATAATAATAATAATAATAATAATAATAATAATAATAATAATAATAATAATAATAATAATAATAATAATATGTTACAAACTTGACTCGATTTCGCCTCTTATTTCCCTGCTGCATTTATGTTGAAAGCAGACCCGCCTCATGGATTTAGAGGAGGAGGAGGAGGAGGAGGAGGAGGAGGAGGAGGAGGAGGAGGAGGAGGAGGAGGAGGAGGAGGATAGAAGGAGGAGGAGGAGGAGAGAAGAAGCAGAAAAGAAGGAAGAAGGTTCGAATCCCAGAACCCAGTCCAAGTCCAAGTGAAGGACGGGCTTCCTTAATCGGGGTAACGGTTCCTTAACAGTGAGCTTTCAGATAGGATGTGTCCTTTAGCCCGTAAATTCCCGTCAGAAGCCCATAAAACTCGTTACCTGAGACGCGATGAAATGTTTCGTCAGGCACGTGCTTTGATTGATTGGTTTAATATAAGGCGCCGCAAAATGGACTTAACCCTTTCAATACTGGGACACATTTTTACCTTGAGATTTGTGTAGTATGATTAGACCATTTTATTAACATAGGAAGGGTCTGTGGAGGTCAGATGATTAATGGCCACAGTCTTCACTACTTTAATCGCACACATAAGTTTCTGAAGGTGTATAAAATCAAATAGTAAGGAAAATGAATACAGAAACACGTCACGGTACTGAAGGAGTTAATAAATAATGAACTTCAGTCACGAATTTATTTTTTTTTTTCTTTTTCTCATTGCTAAATTTAATTAACCCCTTCAGTACCATGACGCGTTTCTATATTAATTCTGCTATTTGGTGATTCTATACAGCTTCAGAAACTCATGTGAGGAATTAATATAGCGAAGACTGTGGCCATTAATCTTTTGTTCTCCATAGATCCTTCCTAATGTCAATAAAATGGTTTAATCGTACACAAATCTCAAAGTCAAAATGTGTTAACTCCACCATTCGGATACGTGATGAACATTTACACTGATTAGTTTATCAATAATGCGTCGCAACATTGCATAAAACTTAATAATGGAAGAGTTACGAATTAGTCATTTTTCTGTCTTTTCAATTGCTAAGCTTAATTCTTACACTGTTACGCAAATCACCTTCATAATCTGGCACTAAAACTCTTTAAGCACTTTTTATCTTCAGTTTATTTATTCTTATGTAAGAAAAGGCTAATCCAGAGCAACTAAAATATTAAAAAAAAAGTGCTAATGAAGATGCCATTCCTCAAAGAACGTAGTCGAAAGTTATCTGAAATTTGAGGAAAAATGTCTTCAAACCTTCATCGATTAACTGCTTAACTACCTCCAATACCATGACGCGTTTCCATATGCACTCTGCTTACTATTCAGTGATTTTATACAACTTCAGAAACTCATGTGGGGGAATTAAAATAGTGAAGACTGCGGCCTTTAGTCTTCTGACCTCCATAGATCCTTAATGAAACTCAAGATAGAAATGCGCCCCAGCATTGAAGGGGTGAAGTCTAATACTGATATACAGAAATAGGCAAGGAGTTCCAGTCTTGTAAGCTTCTCGCCTGACGATTGCTTCCCTTCCATATCAATCCGTTCCTTAGTTTCCACCGTGTCAGACATGCCTACTGTATGGACAGGAGTCTTCTCCATTACGGCGAACACTATTTTGTTATCTCTTTTTTTTATCATATTATTTTCTTTGGCTATAAGCCTGTGTTTATTTGCCCAGCAAAAAAGAAAACTGTCTCTTGAATGGCTTTACATAAGAACATAAGACAAGAAGGAAGCTGCAAGAGGTCGCAAGGCCTACACGTGGCAGTGTGTGTTTGAACTATCTAATTCCATCTATCATCCCCATCCATGAACTTATCTAATCTTCTTTTAAAGCTCCCTATTGACTCATCCCTGACTACTTGACCACTGAGACCGTTCCACTCATCAACAACTCTATTTGAAAACCAGTTTCTTCCCAATTCTTTCCTGAACCTGAATTTTTCAAGTTTAAACCCATTATTTCTGGTTGTGTCCTCGCTACTGATCCTAAGAACTTCGTTTATATCCCCTTTGTTTTAAAACCCTTATACCACTTAAATACCTCTATCAGGTCTCCTCTTAACCTACGTCTCTCTATGGAATGAAGATTGAGTTTTTTCAGTCTCGCTGCATAGGGAATATCCCTCATTCTGTATCTTTTTAGTCATCCTCTTTTGCACTGACTCCAACAGAGCTATATCCTTCCTATAATGTGGGGACCAGAATTGTACCTCATAGTCAAGTTGTGGCCTGACTAGCGCCAAGTATAATCTTAGTATTACTTCGGGACTTCTGCTTTTAACACTTCTAAAAATGAATCCCAATACTCTATTCGCCTTATTCCTGGCCCGCGATTGTTTGGAAGCTCGTGTGGAGTAAAGTGACCAGACGTCCCCGATTTCATTGACCTGTCCCCGGCTACTGCTGTCCCTGGTTTTCTATAACTGAAAGATCATTTGATGCGTTAAAAAAAAACTACTCCTTTTGATTATGATAATTATGTCCTTTTATAATTACTCTTTTAGAATGTCAAGAATAAGGAGAAGGCCTTATTTTTTTATATAGTTTCCGTGAAGACGGTGAAGTGTATAGCGGACACATTTTAACAGCTAATGGGTGTTCATGATCTCAGATATTTCATCAGGTAGAGATTTGTTTTTTTCTTTGCAACTTGGGTAAATAAGGCGAGAGAAACTTTTGATTGCTGGTTTAGAAATGGTACGAATAGTGTCCCCGTTTTAGTTTTTCCAGTGCAAAAACACTACATGTTTTACCTCCTGAACTGAAAATGTCCCCGGAATTTGTCTCAGAAATTTGGTCACCCTAGTGTGGAGTGTTCTTAGAGCTGGAACAGAATGCCGGTTTATACATGTGCTGTAGCTGACTGCAATTCTATATCAAAAAAGAAAAACCAAGGCGTGAAAGGATGGACTGTGTTTCCCAGGAAGAAAGACGCGGCTCGAAGAAGATTATGGGAGACACGATGTAAACGAGGCCCGACGTGGAGAGCTACCAAGGACCATGCTATCTGCTCAAAGCACTTCATAGATTGGTGCAAAGGACCGTCAGCATCGCATCCAGACCCTGAACTGTTTGCCTATAACCGGTGGGGAGCAGGTAGAAACCTGCTTGATGTTGTTTACATACGGAACGGACAATCTTTCACTGAAGTCATACAAGGATTTTGCATAAAAACATCGTGTTTATTTGATATTCGTCACATTTTCTGGATTTGATTGCTAATTAATTAACATGAACCAATGAAATGTGCTTGCTTACTGAAAATAATGTAATTCACTCAAGATGATGAAGTGTCCCAAAACTGAGACCATGAACCAAGCATTTTTGGCTCGTTTTGCCATATTACGTTCTCTGTGCATGGTGAAGCTGATTAGAGATGTTCCTAATAATTTATTACTTAGTTTGATAGCACATATATGACGTAAATTTTTTTTTTTTTCCAGCATACCGAGTTGAATGTGCTAAATTAAGTTATCTGGCGAATCTGGCAGCTTTTCAGCACTTTCCGACGTCGGGAATTAGATCCATTAATTACTACCCTCTGTCGCCTGTCGTCTAACCACGCTTTAATCCAGCCTAATACTCTACCCTCTATACCGTGTGCTCTAACCTTTTTTAAGAGCCTCTGGTGAGGTACCTTGTCAAAGGCTTTACTGAAATCCAAGTAGAGAATGTCATAATTATCACCCTTATCTGCCGCCTCATAAACCTTACTATAAAAGCTCAACAAGTTTGTAAGACACGACTTTCCCTTCGTAAATCCATGTTGTGTTTGATTTAACAAGCAGTGTTTGTCTAGGTGTTCTCTAATGTTTTTCGCTATTATTGATTCCATTAATTTACCCACAATTGAAGTAATTAGACGTTAGGGTTTTATCTCCCTTCTTAAATATGGAAACCACATTAACGTAGCCTGAAAATGACACAATACAGTTTGTTTTCTCCTTTCCCTTGGTCCATGTCCATAAAGGAGGCGGTGGCGTAGTGGATAAGGTGGTGAGCGTGGGATCGGGCAGACGTCCACGCGTAGGTTCGAATCCCACCACGTACAGCCTTAAAACACATTGCCATTTGTCGAGTGGTTTAAAGTTACCTACATGTCACCATGATACCCAGGTTCTAGATGGTTACACCCAAGATGAGCTTCGGGGGTGATATGGGCCCTAATATGGGTACCACTATAAATAGAATCTCACCACTAATGGGAGGAAGCTGAACAACGCTTCCCATACACCATACACTCTTCAAGTGGGCCTACAGGCGCTATAGGCCTTACCGTAATAAAAAAAAAATTTAAACATCACTAAGTTTACTTCTATATACAGCGCTCAGCATGGTAAGGAAGAATGGACGTAAACACCTTTGTGTGGGTGTGTGGGTGTTCCAGTAAAACATCAATATTCTAACAACTCTTGCATAGCTAAGGAGGAAAACAGTGACCGTGACCGTCTCAGGAAGAAACTATCACGTGAATAATGATCGTCTTGGATTTTAAAAAGTTCCCACTAATTAAAACTTCCTTCTCCCACGCTCGTTCCTCCATATTTCTACCCAACCCCCTTTCACCTATTTCCTGCACGAGGACTTACATCAGAGAGAAGGAAACGTTTAACAGAGGTCATTTACCCGTTTATAAGCGCATTTATTAAAGACCATTACAGCTTCTATTTATTTATTTTTTTTGTGATATTACATACATATAGTTCAGGTTTTAGAGAAATGTATGCTGAAAAAGAGGTCATTACGTTACATTCTTGTTCTCTCTCTCTCTCTCTCTCTCTCTCTCTCTCTCTCTCTCTCTCTCTCTCTCTCTCTCTCTCTCTCGTTTTCCTAAAGTATATGTAATGATTGATTATTTGTGAGTTTGAGAATGTTTTAAAGTTCGTGTGTTTTGAATAAATAGGTGTTAGTTCGTGTCTTTAGATACATTAACCCCTTCAATACTGGGACACATTTTTACTATGAGTTTTGGGTGTGATTAGACGATTTTATTGACATTATGAAAGGTCTACGGAGGTTAGAAGATAAATGGCCACAGTCCTCACTATCTTAATCTCCTACATAAGTTTCTGAAGCTGTATATAATCACCAAATAGTAAGCAGAATGAATATGAAAACGCGACATAGTACTAAAGAGGTTAAAAGTTTGAGATTGTGTTTTCTTTTTTTTTTTACTCTTCTCCTCCTACTTCTTTTTCTATCGCTTTGTGCAACATTTATGATGGCGTGAAACAACCTGTAAGAGTAATCAGCTCACTACAATATTTTGTTTTTCGCTTTCTACAATATTCAGGATCCTGTGAAATACCTTGTAACAACGATTAGCTCTCACTGCATGCAATATTTGTGTTCCAATAAAGATTAAATCGACTTGACAATAAATTCCTCGCTTTCTCTAATATTTACGTTCTGATAAAATGCTAGAAATGCTTTATAGAATCGGAAAGTGTTGGCATGCATGAAGCACCGCCTGGAGTGTTCTGAGAGAGTGACGATGAAAACAAGGCTGCGGAAAACAAAATAGAGACTGCCTGCAGAGTCGCCGGAAGCTCTCGCCACTGCCGCCAGCCAACACGGTGCTCCCACAAACACTACTATAATACATATAATTTCCTCAGTCATTTATTTCTTCAAACACTTTTCTCTACCAATGTCAAGTAATTCCCCTTTCATCGCCAGGAACTGCAACAATACTTCCCAAGACGGTAACTAAATTAAAGTCCCCATGGATATGAAAAGAAATTATTGATCTTGTCAGTGGCAGGCGCGAGGAAAGGTAATAGTGAGGCATCCAGTAAGGCGAAGAATGAATGACCCTCACACACACACACACACACACACACACACACACACACACACACACACACACACACACACACACACACACACACACCGGAATTGCAGCTGTGTCTAAAATAAATGAAACACAGCGCACCTTGAATCACTCGTGCTCCAGGTAACCTACTATTCTTGCTCCCAGCGTCCAGTAATTCGCCATTCCGTACTCGCATTCCACCACAATCACGATACTGGTAAAAGTAGTTAATTTTCTCTTTGTTTCTACTTGCGCACTAGCAGTAAAGGATGTCCGTTGTTCGTTGCCTATATATTTTCTCCGCAGTTCTTCGTCTCATTCCAGTTTAACATGTCAGGAGAGTCTTAAATAATAACTTTAACATATTCCACCTTCTGCAACACTTTTTCTTTTTGTGTGTATAAGAAAGGAACTGGCCAACCACAACAAAAAGACATGAAAGAGACTTAGTGATTATTTGAGTTTCTAAAAAGTATACTCAGAAAAAGATTAACCCCTTCACTACTTGGACGCATTTTTACCATGAGTTTTGGGCATGATTAGGCAATTTTGTTGACATTAGGAAAGGTCTATGGAGGTCAGAAGATTAATAGCCAAAGTCTTCACTATTTTAATCTTCACATAAGTTTCTGATGATGTATGAAATTACCAAATAGTAAGCAGAATAGGTATGGAAACGTGTCATGGTAATGAAGAGATTCAAAAATTGGGAAGTGTCTTGAAAGCGTTCTGGCATTCCTCTCATTTTTTTTAAGCAAGCCATGGGAATAAAAAAATCAACAGTAAAATAACACTTGTAACACCTACCTTCTGTAACAAACACGTAGCAGATACTATAAACATGTGATGAACAGCTGATGCAAGAGCTATCCCTTAAAAATACCATTATTCATTAGCAAAGCATCTAATGATTCCTATTTCTCAGTTTTTAAAGTAGATAGTCTTACCTTAGAGCTTCAAGAAATCAAAATCGACAACCAGTGCGCTTAACACTTTCCTCAATAACTGCTACATAAATAAATCCAGTGAGGTTGCTTCGCGCTCACAATGATGCAATAGAATCATCTCACAAAGTAGATGCTAGAAAAGAATCAAAATCAAGTTGGCTTACATTCACAATGAAGAAACAGAAGCACCTATGAAAACACAATTCTATGAATTCCCCGCCTCAAGCCTCGTAGTGCCTCGTGTTAACAATCACTTGCACATCCCAACATATCTTAGACCCATATAACCTCAGGAGCACAGTCAGACCAGTTCCCAACTTCAATATAGTGGGTAGCTCTCTCGTCTGGCTCAGCTGCTCACCTGCAGGTATTCTGGTGGCGGAGAGGATTAGTGGGATGCCGCCAATATCGCCAGTGTTCCAATAACAAAAGACTGACTGCCGTGTGCTACCATTCATGCTGGAACTCGAGGAAAGCGGCATACTGGTGGTACTAAGCTGACACGCTGAGATCCTAGAGTTCACGTCTGTCTATTCTCAGTATTCTCCTAACGATAGTGCTTCAGGATATCATGGTTCGTGTTCTACGGTCTCGGGTGATACAGTCCAGCTCAGATGCCGAGATATATCACGTTAATTTCCAGTGTGTTTCAAGTTTGTTTTCACCGTATATTGTAAGGTTTTCGGTGACAGTCCAGCTCAGTGGTCAGGTGCTATCACGTTAATCTCCATTGTGTTTCAGTTTTGCCTTCAGTCTCAACCATTTCAGTGCCATAACGCGTTTTCATATTTATTCGGCTTACTAAGCGGTGATTTCATACAGCTTCAGAAACTCTTGTTAAGATTAGAATAGCGAAGACTCTGGCCATTAATCTTCTCACTCCAATAAACACTTCCTAATCTCAATAAAATCGTTCGATCATAGCCAAAACTAATGGTAAAAAATGCGTTCCAGTATTGAAAGGGTTAAGTCCTCAGATTGGATAACTATTAACTGTCAGGTTTTGTTAAGATTGTCAGCCACTCATAGAACTTGAGAGTGAGGGGAGCACAAAGCACAGTGGGGAGGGAGTTACTCGTCAGCTGACCTTCACTGCATTTGTGGGGACTAATTGCAAAGGTCCCATTATAAACAATATGCATCAAAACTATTCATATCTAAAGAGTTTTACTGATAAGAGAACATGGCCATAATAGCATAACGTGTAGCTATACAAATTAATTCTACTTAACCCCTTTAGTATCATGACGCGTTTCCATATTCATTCTGCTTACTATTTGGTGATTTTACACAGCTTCAGAAACTCATGTGGGCGATTAAAATAGTGAAGACTGTGGCCATTAATCTTCTGACCTCCATAGACCCTTCGTAATGTCAATAAAATGGTCTAATCGTACACAAATCTCAAGGTAAAAACGTGTCCCAGGTTAAGCTGGTAAATGAAAGCTTCCATAATCATCAGGTGTAAAATGCATAGAAGATTACGTAATCCGCATGAATGGGTATCGCATATTTAGTATCGCATTGAGTAAGAGATCGAATAAATAACAATATCCTGCAAAAGTTGATTGAAAAAACGAGTATGAAAACACGTCACAAAATAAACACAGCTCTTCTACTTTTATTTACCTTTCCAGATTCAATATTTGAGCAATGTTTCAGTATTCTTTTTTATTGTATTCATCAACTAATCCCTTCACATTTTTTTTTCCTTCAATTTACCTTTTTATTGATTCACTTTCTTTGTTCTTGTCCTTTACCACTGTCAATGTATGAAAAAAAAACGCATCAAATATAATATAATCCATCACTGTTATTTTCTACCAGCCATCTATAACTTTCCTTTCCCTTCCGCTACATTTTTTTACCATCCTAACTGTTGAAAACCTTCCTCTAATTCCTTATCTAGACAGTCCACGCAAAAAAAGAGGAGAGAGAGAGAGAGAGAGAGAGAGAGAGAGAGAGAGAGAGAGAGAGAGAGAGAGAGAGAGAGAGAGAGAAAGAAAGAAAGAAAGAAAGAAAGAAAGAAAGAAAGAAAGAGAGAGAGAGAGAGAGAGAGAGAGAGAGAGAGAGAGAGAGAGAGAGAGAGAGAGAGAGAGAGAGAGAGAGAGAGAGAGAGAGAGAGAGAGAGAGAGAGAGAGAAGAGAGAGAGAGAGAGAGAGAGAGAGAGAGAGAGAGAGAGAGAGAGAGAGAGAGAGAGAGAGAGAGAGAGAGAGAGAGAGAGAGAGAGAGAGAGAGAGAGAGAGAGAGAGAGAGAGAGAGAGAGAGAGAGAGAGAGAGAGAGAGAAAGAAAGAGAGAGAAAGAGAGAAAGAAAGCCTAGAGAGAGAGAGAGAGAGAGAGAGAGAGAGAGAGAGAGAGAGAGAGAGAGAGAGAGAGAGAGAGAGAGAGGTGTATTCCCGCGGGTGTCAGCAATTAGGGGAGTAGCGTGTAATCGTTATCACCCTTAAACGTTCCTCATCCTGGGCCACTCAAGGGGAGAGGGGGAAAGCCTGGCTGGGGAGAGGAAGGGAGAGGAAAGAGGGGCGTTGTGGCTAAGAGGCAACAAGGAGAGGGATAGTAAAGGGTATTATATTTAGTAATGCTTATCGGTCTTCCCTTTTCCTTCCTTCGTGGAAATTGTATCATTATGTTTTCCTGTTTATGGTTCAAGGCAGTGTCTGATTTAGTCTTCCTCTTCTTACTCGTGGTGAATAAGTCTAAGTCCATTTTTCGTTTTTTTTTTCTCTTTATTGTGAAGAAAGAAAAAAAAACGTGTGATTCCAATTTCCTCTTTATTGTCAAGAAAAAACGTTGTTGGACTGAACTTTCCTCTTTAATGTGAAGAGAACGTTTTCCATTCCTATTTTCCTCTTTACCGTAATGGGGGAAAATCTTGTCTGATTCTATTTTTTCCATATTAATGCGAAGAAAAAAAATGTCTTATTAAATTTCAAACTATATTTTCTTTATCGTGATGGGAAACTTTTTTGTCTGTTTTCCTCTGGTCTATAAAGATGACAATATGTACAACCTTTTCCTTTTATTCACTGCAAAAAGTGTTTTATTTTCTTCTTGATTGTGAAGGGAAGAAATGTTACTTTATTTATAGGTTTGTATCCTGGAATTTTTCTTTTCTTTTCCATCTAACCCTTGTTTTCTTGCGTGACTGACGAGCATTAGGTATTCACAAATCAGTCTTACGTGCAAGTGTGAGACATGCTGTATATAGATGGAGAAATACGGAAGGAATATACGACCTGTGCGTGTGTATGTAGCAAGACAGTAAAGGAACCACACAAGATGAAAATAATACATAGACTGGTAGAATCATAGGACACACCACCTTGATGCATTAAGATAGGAAAGAGAATACACACCAGGTTTACATGTCAAGAAAGGGGAATAAAAAATGAGAGAAACAACAGCGCAACAGTACCATATAAATGAGAAAATAATGAAATATTCACATACTATATTTTTATTGAAAGTGGGAGAAAATATGCATAGAAGATACATAGAAGCTTAGGTAGTATGCATGTGAGTATGTATGTTAAAATGTGTATTTAGACAATTATAACGGACCATATCTATTAATAGAAATTATGGTACCAATGTAATGTTGCTGTGGGCAATAAATTATGTATGTATGTATGTATGTGTGCATGTGCGAAGAGTCATTCGTTCTATAAAAAGATGCAAGGATAGAAAACAACACTCATACCTCCTAATCGTCCCTAAGACTTTGAGCGTGAAAGCGAACAGGTGCAGGAAGAGCTACACTCCTGCACTAGAGAGAAGAGAACATTGACACGAACCTACAACAACAACAACAACAACAACACCAACAACAACAACAACAACAACAACAACAACAACAACAACAACAACAACAACAACAACAACAACAACAACAACAACAACAACAACAACAACAACAACAACAACAACAACAACATTACTATCATCATCAACAACAATTAGTAATGAAATAAAAATGAAAGTTTGTAATATGTTAGACTCTACAGACAAAAAAAAATGGATATGGTAAAAAATAAAAGAACTGAAACCAAAAACACGGATGAGAAAAGTGAGAAGCGTAATAAAAAGCTAAAGAAGAAAAATCATCCGCAAAAAAAAAAAAAAAAAACGGAATTCTATGAGGAAGAAATAGTAACACTGGAAAAAAATAAAAAAAAGAATCTCCCCAAAAAACGATAACAGGGATTAAGAAAGAAGCATCAGTAATGAAAACAAAGAAAATCTACATAAACATGATAAGGATAAAAAAAAAAAAAAAGGTGGCAACAGTAATAAAAATAAAAATAGTAACAAAGGAAATCAACCCAACCCAGAAAGCAAAAAAAAAAAAAAAAACAACGATAACAGGGATTAGAAAGAAGCACCAGCAATAAAAAAAAAAAAAAAAAAACAGAAAATCCACCAAAAAAAAACAATAAGGATAAAAGAAAACGTAGCAACAGTAAAAAAAAATAAAACCAATAACAACACTAATAAAAACAAAGGAAATCCCCAAAAAAAGGATAACAAAATTAGAAAGAGACACCACCAATAAAAACAAAGAAAATCTACAAAAAAATGATAAGGATGAAGAAAAAGTAACAACAGTAAAAAATAAACAAAAACTTAAAAAAAAAGAGAATCCACAACAGCAGCAAACCAGATAAAACAATAATAATAATAATAATAATAATAATAATAATAATAATAATAATAATAATAATAATACATACATACATACATACAGGAGGAGGAGGAGGAGGAGGAGGATAATTAATGTTGTTTTCTTGTTACTGGCTTAAAATATGATGGTCAGAAGATAATATTAATGTTTTTATCTTCGTACTGGTTTAATCCCTTCAATACTGGGACATATTTTTACCTTGAGATTTATGTATGATTTTACTGACACTAGGAAAGGTCTATGGAGGTCAAAAGATGAATGGCCACAGTCATCACTATTTCAATTCCCCGCAGGTTTCTGAAGCTTTATAAAATCACCAAATAGTAAGCAGAATGAATATGGAAACACGTCATGGCAGTGAAGAGGTTAAAATAGTGATAAAAAAAAAATCCACAACGGCAAGAAACCATAACGATAAAACGATAACAATAATACACACACAACTTGCAACCACAAACACACAAAAAATGTAAGAAAAGAAACGATACTGTCAAGATAACCCACGAGGGCCAGTGACGCCAAGGACAAAGGATGCATGCGTGTCGGCTCAACATTGTGTCCAGCCTTGCATCATGTGTCATCACGTGTCCTCTCACACTAACATCACGTCACGGATTGTCCAACATTCACCTTCAGGAAGCGACCACGACCAGGCGTCCCTTTAACTGGTAAACTCCGGAACCGTCTGCGTGTTTCTGGTTATATTTTTTCTGGTTATATTCTTTTTCATTCTTCTTTTTCCTTTCTTTCTGGACTTCCCGGCCATCGCACCACACTACACACAGAGACAGATAAACAGATCACTTTTTAACCACAAACTTTTGCCGTACAATGTAAATGGTGTCAAGATGCACATTAAAAGGTCACTGTTAACCTATTCAGTACTGGGACGCATTTTTACTACGAGTTTTAGGTATGATTAAACAGTTTTATTGACATTAGGAAGGGTCTAGGGAAGTCAGAAAATTAATGGCCTCAGACTTCACTATTCTAATCCACTACTTAGGATTTGAAGCTGTATAAAATTGCCAAATATTACTAAAGGGGTTAATCATGATCCATTGGAAGCACCATGAAAGTTGCACGATCTTCACTGTACGAATAGACTATCGCTACAGAATCATCAACGTTTTCATAATAATTTCGTCACGTATGCAAAAAGCGCTCATCTTGTATGTAAATCAGTACCACACGGGCTGCAAGAAAGCTGTGTTGTCTTCACAGTGCAATCACTGAAACATTAACACGGGAGGAGCATGGAATAGGGAGAAAAGGGAGAAGGGAGGTTTCAAGACATTTTTCCCTGACTTTTAGCTAACTATTTTGTTCTTTATGGGAACTGACAATCAAGTGGGTCTTTTTCTAACTTTTTCTTGCCTTTTTTTTTATTTATACCTTGGCCGGCTTCTCCTATTGCATAAAAAAAAATATATACAGGGAAAAAGAGGAAAGCAAGGAATAGCAGAGTGATATAGGAGAGGCAGGGAGTGATTAAGGAAAGCAAGAAACTACAGAGAGAGAGAGAGTGATGTGGGAAGAGACAGAGCAGAAAGGCAGGGAGTGAACATGGAAAGCAGGAAACTACATGGAGAGTGATATAGGAAAAGGTAGAATAGAGAGGCAGGGAGTGACCAAAGAAAGCAAGAAACTACAGAGAGAGTAATGTGGGAAGAGGGAGTAGAGAGGCAGGGAGTGATTGAGGAAAGCAAGGAAGGATAGGGTGATGTATGGTGATATATATGGAGAGGCAGTGTCGAGAGGCAGGGAGAGGCAGGGTGAAGAGGCATTAATCCCTCCCTCTCCCTCATCATCCTACGTCCCTAATAGAGTCATTCCCTTCCTCCTCTTCCCTTTATCTCCTCCTCCTCCTCCTCCTCCTCCTCCTCCTCCTCCTCCTCCTCCTCCTCCTCCTCCTCCTCCTCCTCCTCCCCTTCCACGTGCCAAGCGAGAGATGGACAGTGAGATGAGAACGGTGATACGAGTCTATTCACACACACACACACACACACACACACACACACACACACACACACACACACACACACGCGCGCGCGCACTATTTCGTCACAGCCACCATATCCAACTGTACAATATCCGCGTCATTTTCTCTTACGAATCATTAACATGCATCGTCCACTCACGAATAACCTTTCTGTGTTATTGCATTAACGAATAAACACAGTAATCATGCTGCTAAGTACACCAGTTATATCATAAAAGGCTTTGATTATATTAAGTGATGTTTAGATAGCCTTTTTTAACCCCTTCAATACTGAGACGCAATTTTACCATGATTTTGTGATATGATTAGACGATTTTATTTTTCATTAAGAAGGGTATACGGAGGTCAATATATTAATGGCCAGTCTAAACAATTTTAATCCCCACATAAGTTTCTGAAATTGTATAAAATCGCTGAATAGTAACCAGAATGAATATCAAAACGCGGCACGGTACTGAAGGGGTTAATCTTATGATCTATGTATTCCATGGAAAACAGAACAAATTACTTAGCTTGCCGATACATAATCTTAAGTAATAACTTTCTAGATTGAATGGCTTACTAATCTACCTTACTCATTTTCTTACTAGAATATATAAAATTATATAGCAATTTTCACTGTATTGTTTTTCTTCTTCTCACTGCACAGTGTCCAAATTATGCAGCGCTCTAGTGCATTTTGTTATTCCAGTGTTACAACATTTTCACAAATGTCCAAAAACATATGAGCCTCCTTTTGTAAATCCTTTGATATCAAAAATGATCTCAACTTGTAATGAAGTTGCAATGAATGTTCAATATTACATAGTTTTTTTTTTTTTCAAATCTATCACCTCTTTACATAATATGTAGTACCAAAAAAAAAAAGAATAACATATGCATTTTCAGTATGCCTTCAATATCCTCCACTCCAGTGCTCGATTCATTTAGCAGCTCTAGAAAAAAAAAATGGTGTCACTTCATAAATTTTCACATGAATCTAAAACAATCATCATTTTCATTTATATATTCTCCAATTTGCATTCACCACCAAGAGGGAGTGTTTGTCATAGGAACATTAGCCGCGTGTCGCCACCTGGGTCGCTGGGAGGGACGGGATCAAGGGCAGGTGTGTTCAGATGTTATGTCGATCTCGGTCTCTCTCAGCAGGGAAGGAATAGGGAGAGGGAGAGAATGACGCTCCATCTTCCCCCATCTCTCTCTCTCTCTCTCTCTCTCTCTCTCTCTCTCTCTCTCTCTCTCTCTCTCTGGTGTGTGTGTGTGTGTGTGTGTGTGTGTGTGTGTGTGTGTGTGTGTGTGTGTGTGTGTGTGTGTGTGTGTGTGTGTGTGTGTGTGTGTGTGTGTGTGTGTGTGTGTGTGTGTGTGTGTGTGTGTGTGTGTGTGTGTGTGTGTGTGTTTTCCTTCTTACAGCCTCGTTTCTTCATGAAGAATTTATTGATCATATTTTGTTTTTCTTTTCATTCTTACCTCCTTTTTTTCACTTTCCTTATCAAACACACCGGCATTTAAAAAGAAGAATATATAGAAGATGGATGCCAGACAAATAAATAATTCGAGAAAAAGGGAGAAAGATTTAAAAAATGACTCTCAGGACAATAACCAGGAAGAGATGAACTGAAAAACAAGTAAAGGAGCACCAAAGAGATGATAAAGCAATATGATAAGGAATTAAATAAGAGAAAATATGAGCCACATACAAGGACGATGATCAATAATGAGAGGAAAAATTACATTCACTAAGGAAAAAGAAATCAAGGAAAAAGAAAAAAGGAAGGAGCAGAATGACGCC
Organism: Portunus trituberculatus; assembly: GCF_017591435.1. Taxonomy (NCBI): domain Eukaryota; kingdom Metazoa; phylum Arthropoda; class Malacostraca; order Decapoda; family Portunidae; genus Portunus; species Portunus trituberculatus. Next base: position 4,605,088 of record NC_059298.1, read on the forward strand.
ATGGTGTAATATAGACTGATTAAACTCTCACTCTCTCTCTCTCTCTCTCTCTCTCTCTCTCTCTCTCTCTCTCTCTCTCTCTACAGCATCAATTTCATCTCTGAACATCGTAATAAACACACACACACACACACACACACATACACACATACACTAAGGAAGGCAAATTAATTAACAAGAACAAACTCCAACAAACGTATTGGCCCTTATGAGAAAATAAGAACAAAAGGGAGGCTGCAAGAAGTCATCAGGTGGCAGTCCAACCTATTTCCATCTGTCACCCACACACACCCATATACATGTCTAGTCTTCTTTTTAAAGTTCCCTGTTGACTTACCACTAACAACACAACAACCTGATTACTGAGTCCGTTCCATTCATCCACCACTCTATTTCAGAACCAGTTCCAACGCATCCCTAACTTGAATTCCTTTTTTTTTATCAAGCTTGGACCCACTGTCACTTA
>NC_059298.1:4613053-4615553 GCF_017591435.1 Portunus trituberculatus
AAGAAAGATTACACAGAAAAATCAACTAATATGAAAGGATCTATTGAGCAGATCGAGGAGGAGGGAGGGAGGGAGGGAGGGAGGGAGGGAGAAAGGGAGGGAAGGGGCTGGATGGATAAACTTAACAAAAGGGACGAAAGGGGGAGATGGGAAAGGCCAGGTGAGGGGAAGCAGGTGCGCTGAGATAATAATTCTGTCAGGTCATCGCTACTCAAGGGGAAATGGTGACGGAAGAACGTGACGGTGGCGGTGGCGAGGGGCATGTTGTCAGTCTTAAAAGGTGACAGGAAGGGACTAAGAGACTAAAAGATTGGGCGTTAAGGGAGGACTGAAAGAGGAACTATAGCAATATAAGGGATAAGATAAAGGGAGCCGTAAAGGTAGTGGTGACGAGATGGATGTTGTCACAGTCGAAACCGCTTCAGTACTGGGACGCATTTTTTACCTTAGGTGTGATTAGACATTAGGAAGGGTCTATGGAAGTCACAAGATTAATGGGCAGGGTCTTCACTATTTCAATCCACCACATAAGTTTCTAAAGTTGTATAAATTAAGTAAGTAGTAAATATCAAATATCAAAATGTGTCATGGTACTGAAGGGGTTGAAAAAGACAAAACGTAGACTAAAAGGATATAGAATTAAGACTTTAATTTATATTTGCCATATTCTTCCTTAAACATTTCTTCTTGTTATACAGCCACGTGTAAACATTACACTACTACCATGAAATTACAAAAATTATCCTTGTAATCCCTTTTTATCTCGTAGACGCTTTTAAAAACTTCATTATTTATCTTTTAGTGTCGAGAATTATTGTATCTCTCAGGGAAACCGTTAAAGGAGAACTGAGGTGAAGCCAGTTTAGTTATCGTCAGTGCCTGAGAACAAAAACCATTAGAGGATAGAGGAAACCACATGCACAAAACAAGTAGCTGGTGTTCTTATTGTTTTAACCACTTCAGAGCTGGGAAGTGTTTTTACCTTAAGTTTGGGCATGATTGGAAAGTTTTATTTACATTAGGAAGGGTCTGTGGAGGTCAAAAGATTAATGGTCAGAATCTTCACTTTTTTTTTCAACTCCCACATAAGTTTCTGAAGTTGTATAAAATCACCAAATAGTAAGCAGAATGAATATGAAAACACGTCATAGCAGTGAAGGGGTTAAAAGCGACAAAAAGGGACTAAGAGATTGCATGTTGAGACTTAAAGTGAAGCCTCAGGTAACATTTACAGTCAGTGTCTGAGAATCCTAAGAACAAAAATGAGATCAAACAAACTGCAAGAAGCCAGTAGGTCAATACGTGATAGTTCCTATTAAAGCATTCACTAACATTCCAGCACTTCATAACGGATATACTTTAACCCCTTTAGTACCATGACGTGTTTACATATTCATTCTGCTTATTATTTGGCGATTTTATACAGCTTTAGAAACTTATGTGAAAGATTAAAATAGTGAAGACTCTGGCAATTAATCTTATGACCTTCACAAATCCCGCCGTGGCACAGTGGCACAGTGGAACCATGCGTGCTTTGGGATCCTAGTGGTCTCCAAGCGCACGGGTTCGAATCCTGTCCACGGTCCGAGTGTAGGTTGGGGTTCCTCACTCGGGGCAATGGTTTTAGGTGGGCTTTGAGATAGGGGTACCAAAAGTATCCTTTAGCCCATAAATTCCCGTGAAAAGCCCACATGGTATAAATAAATAAAAAAAATCTTTGCTAACATCCAGGTAAAAATGTGTCCCAGTATTGAACAGGTTAAACAGGATCTAGTTAAAGGTAGTTTTTTTTTTTTTAATACCATGTTGACTTTTCACGGGAATTTATGGGTTAAAGGGGATACTGTTTAGGGTACCTCCTATCTCAAAGCCCACCCGCTAGTTGAGGGTTTCAGGGGTGATTTTAGTAATAGTGTAACGAAACTCCGCAGTGATGGTCGTAAATGAAGGACAGATATATAGATAAACAGACAGGCAGACATACTGATCATTTTTTACTTACGGGACTCAATGAACATCCAGCGTAGCGATAATAATCAACATTTTACCATGAGTCTAAAAATCAGATTTGAAGTGAATAGCGGGACATTATTTTTGGGGAAGGGAATCGGTGAGATCAGCCAAAGAACACCGCATTGAGACATAAATGTTCAGATAAAAATCAAGAGACCACCTACTTATTTGTTCAACAGAGTCGTCGGTAAATGTGGACTAAAATAATGAGAAAGGTACCTTTTTATCCATTCTATTTTTATCTATTCATCTTTTTATCTATTTACATTTACTTATCTATTTATTCTTATCTATCCATTTATTATTTTTAGGAGGGAGGAACTATGTAAGCAGCTTAAAGGGACTGTGCAATATAACAAAATAACAACGGTAAGAATAAACTAGACAAATAAATAATTTATCAACAAAATCGTAAAGAACAATTGAAGAAATGATTGACGAGATAAATTTCTGGCAAAGGGAGGAACTGTCACCACCGAAAAAGCGT
>NC_059298.1:4620553-4625553 GCF_017591435.1 Portunus trituberculatus
CTCTCTCTCTCTCTCTCTATCTATCTATCTATCTGTCTATCTATCTATCTATCTGTCTATCTGTCTGTCTGTCTATCTTTTGTTTCTCTGGTTATTTTGTTTCTTTTCGTAGTTTTGACCTGTCTTCAAATCTAAACTTTTTTTTATATGTCTCTCTCTCTCTCTCTCTCTCTCTCTCTCTCTCTCTCTCTCTCTCTCTCTCTCTCTCTCTCTCTCTCTCTCTCTGATTTTATGTTTTTCCTCCTCTCTTCACGCATTTTTCTCTCCGTTTTATTTCCCTACATACATATCTCTTCTTTGCACTTGTTTCCACCAAACTTGTTAATTACCATCTCCCTTCGATTCTGCTTCCATTTGAACCATTCACTGCTATTCAGTACGTCTTTCCTTGATCTCTTCTCACTCTGGAACATCACTTGTTTCATAGTCATCTTCAAACATCAAAGTAGCTAGAAATTGTAAAATGTATTCGTTTGTATTCCCTTTCTCTCTCTTTCTCGTATGTGTTTATTAACCCCTTCATTACTGAGGACACATTTTTACCTTGAGATTTGTGTACGATTAGACGATTTTATTGACATTAGGAAGAGTCTATGGAAGTCAGAAGCTTAATGATCAACTCTTCCCTATCTGAATCCCCATATATAAGTTTCCGAGGCTGTATAAAATCACCGAATAGTAAGCAGAATAAATATGGAAATGCGTCAAGGTACTCAAGGGATTAAGATTTCATAGACTGTTGCATATTACAGTGAAAGAAATACCACAGTCTATTTTTTCTTGTTTTCCTAACTTCTTGATTTCCTTTCCATATTCAACAGTCAGCTCTTACTTTTCTCTCTTTCTGCCCACATTACCAGTTAATTAATCTTGTTTTTCCTCATACGTCTCCACTAATTAAGACATTTATTTCCTCCTATTTCTCTTTCAGGTTAGTTCATTTTCCATTTCTACACCTTTCTTATCTTTCACCTTATCTTTAACCTCTCCAGTACCATAGCGTATTTCCATATTCATTCTACTTACTACTTGGCAATTTTACAGAGCTTCAGAAACTTATGTGAGGATTAAAATAGCGAAGACTCCGGTCAATAATCTTCTGACTTCCATAGAACCTTCCTAATGTCAATAAAATCGTCTTATCACACCCAAAACTCAAGATAAAAATGCGTCCCAGTATTGGGGGTTAAAGAGAACGTCACGAGTATGCTTCATAAACTTTTGCAGCTTCCTTTATCTACAGTACTTTCTCAGTGTCCTAATGTTCTCAAGTCCATTTCTCTCATGCTTCACTATAACCTCCCTCCTCCCCCTGCCTATATCCCCATTCTCACTTCTGCTTGTGTCCCCATCCTGCTTGCATGTCGCTGGCCGCTGACTTCTGTTTGTGTGGCAACTGCACATGTTTGCTCAGCCAGGTAATAATAAGCCAGGTGCGTGTCACTAATCATCTGTTCCCCGGCCATGAAGGAGCCACACCTCTCCTCTCTCTCTCTCTCTCTCTCTCTCTCTCTCTCTCTCTCTCTCTCTAGTACGTTTCCTTTTCCTATTTTTTTTTTTTTGTTAGTCTTGTGTCTTCTCATTACTTTTCTTCTATTGCTCTCTCTCTCTCTCTCTCTCTCTCTCTCTCTCTCTCTCTCTCTCTCTCTCTCTCTCTCTCTCTCTCTCTCTCTCTCTCTCTATGTTTACGAGGTGGCCGGCATGAACTCACCTCCTCTCATGTTGTATACACTGTTACAACAATAAAGTTTTTAATCAATCAATCAGTCTCTCTCTCTCTCTCTCTCTCTCTCTCTCTCTCTCTCTCTCTCTCTCTCTCTCTCTCTCTCTCTTGCACGTCTCACTTCTCTCCTTCCTCCTTCTAATATCTTTTCTGCATTGCTCTCTTATCTCCATTTTCCACCTTCTAAAAGCTTTATTTCCACTAGTTTACTGACTCACACTTTCCTCTCCCTCTCCCTTTACCCTCTCCCTTCCCTTTCACAATCCCCCTCCCCACGTACCGTCATTGACTCTCCCTCTCACCTAATCCACCTAACGCACATTTCTCTCCCCTCTCCCTCATTCCCTCTCCCCTCTCCCATCTCTCTTTCCTCCATCTCGCCATGTCACGTTGTCCCCTTCTCGCTGTTCTTTTCCTTTTTTTTCCTCTCTCTTTCTTTCTCCCTCTTCATTCCCCTCACCCTAACAATCCCTTCTTTCCCCTCTTCCTCCCCTGCCCATAAACGTGTTCAGAATACAGGTGCACGTGTCAGGTAGGGGAAGGTAAGGGGAGGGGAGGGGTAAGGAGTAGGTAAAGGGGAGGGAAGGAGATAAGGGGAGAAGGGAGGGGAGAGGGGAGAGGGGAGAGGGAGGGAAGAAGAATAGTAGTCACTCACCTTTCATATCTCTCTCTCTCTCTCTCTCTCTCTCTCTCTCTCTCTCTCTCTCTCTCTCTCTCTCTCTCTCTCTCTCTCTCTCTCTCTCTCTCTTCTTCATTTCCTCTTCCTCCTTCTTTTGTCTTGATGTCTCTTTCTGTTCAGTTTCTTTGCTTTGTCTCTCTCTCTCTTTTTTAGTCTCGTCTCTTCTTAGCTTTCTCTTTTTTTTCCTTTCTATCTTTCATTTCTTAAGCTTCTTTTGTTTCTTTATCAGTTCTCCTTTTTGTCTCGTTTTTCATTGTTAATCCTTTCTTCTTTCTCTAACTCTCTCTTTTCTTTATTTAATTTTAACTCTTCTACTTTCTCCTCCTTTCTTCTTCTTACTTTCCATCCCTTTTTTTCCCTTTACCAATCCTATTCCCCTTTTCTTTAACTCTCCCTTCTTTTTATGTACCTCTACTTTCATATTCCTCCCTTTCTTCTTCTCAACTTGCCTTCTCAGTTTACCTTATCCCTCTTCTTCTCTCCTCTCTAATTTTCCTGTTCTTCTTTCACTATCCTCTTGACTCTCTTCCTAACTCCTTCTAACGTAACTTATTTGTGAACCTTCCCACGAGTGACGCCTCAGGAATGTGAACTTATGAGCCACAGTGGTGAGAGAAGTGGCAAAGGTTAGAAGAAGCAGATATGACGGTGTTTATATATGTAAGGGATGGTAAGAAGGATGAAGAAAAGGAAAAAGTGAATGGGTGAAGAATGTAAGGGATAAAGGAATAGAGGGAGAGATAAAAGAGGGTTTATATATGTAAGGGATGGTACGAAGGGTGAAGAATCATAGGAGGGAAGCAAAGAGGGAAGGATGAAGAAAAGGAAAAAGTGAATGGATGAACAATGTAAGGGATAAAGGAATAGAGGGAGAGATAAGTACTGAGGGAATGTGATGAACGAGGAAACAGGCGAAGGAATAAAGGAAAGAAAGTGGAAGTAATGAAGACACAGAAGGTAGGAGGAATGAAGAAGAATCTATAGAATGAAGGAAGTGAAGGAGGGCTGACAAAGAGGAATATAAAGAACAACAGGAAAAAAATAAAGGAATGTAGAAAAGAAAATAACAAACAGGACAGGAAAAAAGAGACAAAAAAAAGTAAATCCAGCAAAAACAGTGAATCGGTTTTAATTATCATCATTTGTTTGCTGTTTTGTTTTGTTTTGTTTTGTTCTTCTATTGTTGTTGTTGTTGTTGTTGTTGTTGTTGTTGTTGTTGTTGTTGTTTTGTTGTTATTATTGATGATAATGATGATGATTATTGCCCTTAGCTATGTTATATAAGTACTCCAGAAATTTCTCTCTCTCTCTCTCTCTCTCTCTCTCTCTCTCTCTCTCTCTCTCTCTCTCTCTCTCTCTCTCTCTCTCTCTCTCAATCACACACACACACACACACACACACACACACACACACACACACACACACACACACACACAGTTTACGTAAGTCCATATTGATAAGCTGCCTTATCGTCTTACTATTGCTTCCAGCCCCCACTCGCGTATTGAATAGATTTAAACAAGCCACAAGAAAAACAAACGAGAGAGAGAGAGAGAGAGAGAGAGAGAGAGAGAGAGAGAGAGAGAGAGAGAGAGAGAGAGAGAGAGAGAGAGAGACAGAGACACAGACAGACAGAGACACAGACAGACAGAGACACAGAGAGAGAGAGACAGACAGACAGACAGACAGACAGACAGACAGACAGACAAAGAGAGAGAGAGAGAGAGAGAGAGAGAGAGAGAGAGAGAGAGAGAGAGAGAGAGAGAGAGAGAGAGAGAGAGAGAGAGATGATAATGATGATGATGCGAGAAAAGAGGAATCAGAAGGTGATTGATATGAGAATCTTTTGTTTATTCATGGGTTTGGTTCTTGTTCTTGGTCTTGAATGTTCCTCTCCTTCGCTTCCTCCTTCCAAATTGCATATTTTTTTTCTTTCATCAATACATTTATCCTTCGAATTGGCTTTTAACCCCTTCAGTACCATGACGCGTTTCTATATTCATTCTGCTTACTTTTTGGTGATTTTATACAGCTTCAGAAACTTATGAAGGGGGATTAAACTAGTGATGACTGCGGCCATTAATCTTCTTACCTCCATAGACCCTTCCTAATGTCAATAAAATCATTTAATCGTACACAAATCTCAAGGTTAAAAATGCGTCCCAGTACTGAAGAGGTTAACGTTATGTCTGTTTGCGTGGTTCTCTTCAGTTCCTCTTGTAACACATGAAAATCTTCACTTTTTGGTTCGTATTTCGTATTTCGGTTCTCTTCCTCCTCACATGAGTTTTTTTTTTTTTTAATGGATCTTTTACCATCCACTTGCATGGTTCTCTTCAAGTGCACACTCTTCTTGGAATGTAAAATGTGTTTAGTCTTTGGTTTGTATCCATCTTCTGTTCTTATCTTTCTCCTCCAAGACAAGGATTATTTTCTTTTCCAGTGTACTTTTTTATCTTCTGCTTGTGGTGTTTCTTTTTTTTTACGTATTCCCTAACATACTTGCCTTCGAATACAAAATTAATGTTCAGTTATTTGTAGTATTACTTTACGTTTCGTTTTTTTTCTATATCATCTGCTTCTAACTGGCAGGTGTG
>NC_059298.1:4638053-4648053 GCF_017591435.1 Portunus trituberculatus
AAGCGGATTTGAATCGTTTGAGCTGCGCCGCTAATCACATACTCATCGAAAATGCGAACTTATGCTTAGATCCATTACAGACCTGTTGTGGTGGATTGTTGTTTGACTGACTTGCATTTCTGTTACATTATTACTATTTTTACATGGGTATACATGAGTTTGAGAGGAGCTACAAGGGGCCGCCATACTTACACGTGTCATTCATTGCAAGAAACATACTTATCTATTTCCACATATCATCCTCATCCATAAATCTATCTAATATTTATGGAATGAAGAAAATAAGAACATAAAAAAACAAAGGAAGGTGCAAGAAGCCATGAAGTCCCTCAAAGTGTCACGATACCTCGGAAACACAACAACAATGAAAAATAAAACTTGAATATGTCGCTGCTAAATAGACTACCATATTCCAAAAAGTTGATTGATTTAGTTAGCTGAGTAGTGGCAACTGGTGCTGAGCTTCCTGAAGGTAAATACTTCCAACAATACAATTCATTCAACTGTCAGACATCTAAACACTTATCTTCTCAGGGTGCAACTTCCTATTGTGAAGACTGTAAAGCGCTGACAAGGTTCATCTCAGGCACTGACGTCCTTAATATACAAGAATAATGTAACAGAATATTTCAGCAGACGCACACTAGAAATACCCTTCCATGAAACGGTAGGATATAGTTTCTGAAGGCGCGTCACTGTTACACTCAGTATTACGTCACTTTTAACCTCTTCAATACTGGGACACATTTTTACCTTGAGATTTGTGTACGATTAGACTATTTCATTGACATTAGGAAGAGTCCATAAAGGTCAGAAGATTAATGCCCAAAGTCTTCACCATTCTACTCCTCTCCACATAAGTTTCTAAAGCTGCATCAAATAATCAAACAGTAAGCAGGATGAATATGGAAACCTGGTACTGAAGGGGTAAACTTCGTAACGTTTGCAGTACCCGACATTCCAAGAGCTAGTTTGCCGATTTGTTGTCCTATTGTGAGGTTCGTACACATTATTACCTTATTCTTTCCGTTTCTTTGTTTTTCTTTCTTTCTTTTGTTCTTTTTTTTATATCTTTGTTCTACTTTCATTTGAGTCACGGTCCTCCTATTGCTCTGTTATCTTTTCTTATGTAAGAAGGAAAGACTGGCCAAGGAAAACAAAAAAAGTTAAGAAAAAGACCAAATCAGTCGTCAGTCCCCCTACAGTGCCGAAAGAATTAGCCAAAAGACAGAGCCAAATGTCTTAAACCCTTTCAGTGCCATGACACGTTTTCATATTCATTCTGGTTACTGTTTAGTGATTTTACAGAGCTTCAGGAACTTATCTAAGGGATTAAAATAGTGAAGACTGTAATCATTAATCTTCTGACCTATACAGGCCCTTCCTAATGTCAATAAAATCATCTAATCACACCCAAAACTCGTGATAAAAATGCGTCCCAGTACTGAAGGGGTTAAATGAAGTTGAGTACCAGGAAGTTGGAAATATACCCACAGGTAGGGAGTTCCAGAGTTTATCTGTTATAAATATTCCTCTCGAGACACTCATCCAACCTCGAGTCGCTTGTTTAGAGAAATGAACGCGTTTTTTTTTTTTTTTTTTTCTCTTTTTGTCGACCACTCTTTCCTTGTTATTTTGAGATGCTTTTCCTTCAGTTTTAATTTCAGTTTCTTTTTTCCGGCTTTGAATTCATATTATTTTCTTATTTTTTATTCTGCCTACTTTTCCAAAACGCTTTTCTTTAGTATATTATTTGCAGACTATTTTCTTCTTTTACTACTTTTTAACACCATTTCTCAAACTATTTTCCACACTACTTTTCCTCAGAACGTTTTCTCTCTCTCTCTCTCTCTCTCTCTCTCTCTCTCTCTCTCTCTCTCTCTCTCTCTCTCTCTCTCTCTCTCTCATTTCTTTCATACCATTTTCATACTATCTCTTTTTCGACCATTTTTAACACAACAATATTTTTGTTTTCATCACTTCAAACATTTTTTCACAATACTTTCTTCAGATTTATTTAGCTTCCACTATCTCTCACCAGCCCACTTTAAATATAGATCGCATTAAAAACCTCATCGTCTCTATACTTTTCTTCTTCGAGTGCAACATGAGAGCACATATCACACATACAAACAAGTCTCTATAACCCTAAACATCACAAGCAAACAGTAAATCACCCTTCAATACACACACACAAAAAAGATACACAGGTAGAAATAAACATAAAACTAAAGATGCGCACTCTTACACAGATACATCACACACTACGTATATCATTCATTAATTCCGGGAACAATAAGCAGAAACAAATACACTCCATTAACTTAAAGCTGCCCTGGGATAGTGGCAAAATAAACCACGTGAATGGAAGGATGGAGAGGAAGAGAACTGTAAAAAGAGTAGGAAAGGTATTTGCAAAAAGAGAGAGAGAGAGAGAGAGAGAGAGAGAGAGAGAGAGAGAGAGAGAGAGAGAGAGAGAGAGAGAGAGAGAGAGAGAGAGAGAGAGAGAGAGAGAGAGAGAAAATTAGAATTTAGAATTAGAATTTATTGTGTTATTCCATTGTGAACAATGGTTATTGTTACAGGTGTACATTGTGACATTCTCGTAGCAAGATACAGATATAGCTAAAATTAAGAATAATGATGAAGTGTCATAATTATAAAAGATTACTAAGACAGTAAAATTCATGTAATAACACTAAAATACGATAAAAGAAGAACATCATGCTAATAAACTATCGTATAAAAAGACAACATTAGCGGTAAAGCTAGCAGTAAAACTATTACTAAAACATCATAAAATTCAAAATATGGGACTAAAATACAGTAAAACATAAGAACACTAATCATAAAATTGCCACATAGAAAGAGAAGTACTAGTGGATGTCACAATTAAAGCTGAAGGTCGTTACTCAGAAGGAAGTTTATAAGTCTTCTTTTAAACGTGAACACATTTCCTATATCTTTTATACACGAGGGCAAGGCGTTCCATAATCGCGGACCTTTTACAGAAATTGATCTCTGGCCGTTGTCAGTGCTAGTTCTGGGTATATACAGTAGATTGTGTTGCCTCGTGTTTGTCTGGTTTACATCATTCACACTTGGAAAGGTGACAAGCCAACTAGGATATTTCTTTTTTTAGAATATTGAACATAAAAACACATTGCTCGTAATCACATTTTTTGCTAATTTGTAGCCATCTTAATTCATTTAAAATAGGAGAAGCATGGTCATACTTAGATCTATTACCCACAGCCACTTTGGCAGAAAAATTTAGTATTTTTTGTACTCTTTTTAGCTGAGTTTTATTGGTGGTGCCCCACACCGTCATGCCGTAGTTAATCAAGCTAAGGACGAGTGTCTGTATCACAGTTGTTCTGGCCTTAGTACTAAACAAGTTTTTTATGCGATTAATATACATAAGTATCGCGAAAGTTTTCTTGGCTAACTCAGTAATGTGGTTGTCAAAAAGCATGTACTTGTCGAAATAAACTCCCAAGTTCTTAACAGAATCACTTGGCTTAATCTGTGCATCATTAACATGTATTATGGTGTTATTTGGTATTCTAGACAATAGAGCTCTTGATCCAATGAACATACACTGTGTCTTCTTGGCATTTAGTAGGAGACCATTATTATTAAAATAGCTTATTATTTTATTCAGAGTTTCTTCTGTTCGTCTGATTAGTTCATTTAAATTATCGATCGAATCTGAATGAATGAACTGAGTGTCATCAGCGTATTGTACTAGCTGGCAGTCATTGATATGAGTAGCAAGGTCATTAACATAGATCGTAAATAAGATAGGCCCAAGTATTGACCCCTGAGGGACTCCAAAAGACACTTCTAATTTTGAGGAAATGTTTTCTCCAACACGAACACACTGAGTTCTGTGTGCTAAATAGTCTTTAAACCAAAAGGAATCAGTGCCAATATCATATAGCTTTTTCAACAAAATGCTGTGGCTTACGCTGTCAAAAGCTTTCGACAAGTCACATAGGGTTAGTAGAGAGAGAGAGAGAGAGAGAGAGAGAGAGAGAGAGAGAGAGAGAGAGAGAGAGAGAGAGAGAGAGAGAGAGAGAGAGAGAGAGAGAGAGAGAGAGAGAGAGAGAGAGAGAGAGAGAGAGAGAGAGAGAGAGAGAGAGAGAGAGAGAGAGAGAGATTTGATTAATTTATTACGCCGTAGCATCACACAAAATATACAGAGAGAGAGAGAGAGAGAGAATATGAGTACGGTAGTAAGAAAGACAAACTGATGGATCAAGCCGTATTATTTTTCCTTTACGAGTATTAGTGAGAGTAGACTGATGACGGAGTTGAGAAAACGGAGAATGGTCAGCGGATCAGGATTAATGAGACAGTGGCAGTAGCAGACGGAGGGATAAAGCTTTATTTTTCATCTTTTGCCCTTTTTTCTGGTGAGCATTAGTGAGGTAACAGAGGATGACAGGAAGGAGGAATGGCTTACGAGTCTTACGAGTGTTGGGGAGGAGTAGGATGCAATTATTGTGGGTAAATGTATCAGTGTTCCCATTTTCAAGTGTTTCGGCGTCTCATCCGGACTTTGTTACTTCAGTACCATGACGTGTTTTAATGTTCGTTCTATTTGGTGATTTTATACAGCTTCAGAAACTTATGTTGGGATTAAAGTAGTGAAGACTGTGGCCATTAATTCTCTGCCATCCATAGACCCTTTCTAATGTAAAGGTAAAAATGCGTCCCAGTAGTAAAGGGGTTAAACATGTTGGGGACCTGTATATCAATAAATTAACTACATCACATCCGTTTTGATTTGTTTCTTAAGGTATGAGGGAACTGACGCATTTTTAGTTCTTTGAGGTGAGTGAGTCTGGTAGGTATACCTGACGAAGGAGGCAAGAAAGGTAAAATGAAAAAGTACATCATAAAAGGAAACTCAAACGAGAGGTAAATAGGATGGAACCTCTATATCAAGACCTTGCCTTGATCCCGCTGCTCCTGCTAGTGTTACTGCGTCTACATGTTATTCTGCTAACCTACTCGCTAATCAGGATGGAGAAGTGGCATTGAAGTAGTTAAGTAAGTAAGTAAGTGAGTATAACTTTATCATTCCATAAACAATGAAAACTACAGGGCTCGCATAATGTGATGTAGTTAATTTATTGATATACAGGTCCCCAACATGTTTAACCCCTTTACTACTGGGACGCATTTTACCTTTACATTAGAAAGGGTCTATGGATGGCAGAGAATTAATGGCCACAGTCTTCACTACTTTAATCCCAACATAAGTTTCTGAAGCTGTATCGCAGGTTGACTAGAACATTGATTTAAGACCCGAGCAAAGATCTTATCTGGTCCAGCTGTTTTTTTACTTGTTCAGCCTACTAAAGTGCCGACGCACCTTATCCTCAGTAGTTAAAAAGTTCCAGTGATTATTCTCGGATAAAATAAGTTTAAGGTTACAAACCTCGTCAGTAAAATCATGATTGTCAAAGCGATTATAAAAAGCTTTACTACTGTCATCTGAGTGACCACTCATCATACGTATGCCCTGCCACACAGTTTTCATATTATTTCGTGTAAAGTGACCTTCAATTCTTGATTTGTATTTTCGTTTTTCAGATTCAATGACTTGTTTTATTTTTTTCTGGACGGTCTTAAGTTCCTCTTTGTTTCCTGTACCAAAAATGCCTTTTTCTTATTAATCAAATCTTTTACGGGTTTGGTTATCCAGGGTTTGTTGTTGGGAAAATTTTTTACCCGCCTACTTGGCACTGTTATGACCGTACAGAAATTTATATAATCAGTCACAGTTTCAACTCATGAATCTAAATCTGGATTAGCGTTAACAAAAACGTCCCAGTCAGCACAGTCTAGACTCTAGGACACCTTGAAGTCTCCCAACAGAATTAGAATTCCTTTGTTGTACTGATATGACACGCGGTTTTTGCCTCTGAACAAGGGGACGGTACTTGGGCTGCGCTAGAATAAGGTTATGGTCCGAGTCACGAAGGGGAGGTAACTGAGTGGCAGTATAGGCCTCTTTTACATTACTATATAATAGGTCTATGGTCGCTCACGCACGGGTTGAACAGGACACATGTTAATAGTGATGAATGTTGCTTCTTTTCAAGGTACAGTGATTAAAATCCCCGTTTATTAAAATAAGCACATCTGGGAAAGAGAGTTCAATATCATGTATTGCCTGGCACAATTCTTCCGCTGCTGGCTTAGCCACACTACGATCTGGAACATAAACGGTTGCACATATAGCACGGCTGAATTCTCGAGGAAGGTAACCAGTAATTCTAGATTCTTGGTACACGAGTGAAGTTTTACAACCACATTATTTGGGTGACACCATTTCTCATTTATGTATGCACAAAATCCACCCCCACGTTTTTTTGTGTACATTTTCTAATATACGATCACCTCTCATTAATTTAAAACCGTCTATGGATACATGTTCATCCGGATTTTCATTAGTTAACCAAGTTTCCGTAAAAGACAAAATAGATATATTCTTGAATACATTAAGATAGCGAACATTAACTGCTAGTTCATCACACTTGTTACGAATTGACCGTACATTACCCATGATTACTGAAAGCAGATATGGTTTACACTTCCTCGGTCTTAATCTCCGCTTCAGACCACCAGGCCTCCCACGCTTACATCGTCTTATCTCTTTTGGCAAGTTAGGACAAAGTAAACCAACCAAGCTACCCAATGCTTTGGTCTTTCCTATGTCTCTTAATACATCAGTAGAATATGAGCCTTTGAGTAGATGAACGTGTGAAATCATGAATTTGAGCCATTAAACTAATAGCACATAAAAGCATGATAAAAAGTCCTATCACTATCCTTTTTAGAGACATGATAACATACATTCTGAGGACATAAACGTATACGAAGGATATTGCGACCTGTGTCGCCACAGGAGCACCGCCACGTATGTTGTGAAGCTTCTCATGACCGAGTAGATCTTAATTGAACACATTATGTGGCCTCCGTGTGTGTGTGTGTGTGTGTGTGTGTGTGTGTGTGTGTGTGTGTGTGTGTGTGTGTGTGTGTGTGTGTGTAATTCACCACGGTCGTCTGCTGGTCACCCAGCCAGCCTTTCCCATTACGGTGCGAGCTCAGACCTCATAGACCGATCTTCGGGTAGGATTGAGACCACAGCACATTCCACACATCGGAAAAGCGACGCCACAACCCCTCGAGTTTCATCCCGTACCTATTTACTGCTAGTTGAAAAGGGCTACACATTAAGAGGTTTGCCCATTTGCCTCGCCTCTTTTCCGTGTGTGTGTGTGTGTGTGTGTGTGTGTGTGTGTGTGTGTGTGTGTGTGTGTGTGTGTGTGTGTGTGTGTGTGTGTGTGTGTGTGTATTTTTTATGTTATGGCCTATACAGCACATGTAGATCTACTTGAGTATGGGAAGCGCTGTCCAGCTTCCACCCATTAGCGGCGCAGGCAATTTTATTTATAGTGGTACCCATACACCCAAGCGCATCTTTGGTGTAAGAAAATTACACTTCCACCAACAACCTGGGTATCATGGTGACATGTAAGTAATCTTAAACCACTAGATAGATAACGGCACGTGGTGGGACTCGAACCTTCGCATGGACGTCTGCCCGGTTCCACGCTCACCAATTTATCTACTACGCCACCCCCTCACTGTGTGTGTGTGTGTGTGTGTGTGTGTGTGTGTGTGTGTGTGTGTGTGTGTGTGTGTGTGTGTGTGTGTGTGTGTGTGTGTGTGTGTGTGTGTGATGCCCTGCCATTCACTCCACTCCACAACGGTAAAAACGAAATAAACCTTTCGTCAAGCTTCAATTTCTTTTTTTTCTCTCTCTCTCTCTCTCTCTCTCTCTCTCTCTCTCTCTCTCTCTCTCTCTCTCTCTCTCTCTCTCTCTCATATAAAATGGATAGCTAAATAGAGAGATAAATGAATGGATATGCAAACAGATATACATATATATCAACATGGTGGTCCTAAAAATAGAGATGGAACCAATTTTCTCCTTTGATTTCAGTTACAGCCAGAAGTGACGGAATAATATAATTTGTCTCGTGTTGTAAATTATACGTAACATTCGAAGTTTGTTTTCAGTGTTGATGTTTGTGTAAGTATGGATGTTAAATGCTGGCACGATATGTTAGTGTTTGCAAAAGATGATAGCGTAAAGGGTTCAACACACTAATACCTACTAATCTATTCGCTAATCAGGCTGGAGAAGCAGCATTGAAGTAGCTAACCTTGTGAAGCTTCTGATGAACCGAGTAAACCTTAATTGAAGATATCATGTGGCCTCCGTGTGTGTGTGTGTGTGTGTGTGTGTAGTAAAGCCAGTCTATGTGATGAAAGCGGTGCAGGTGCGGTGGTCGGGTGGGCGTCGTTGGGGAGGCGGGATCCCAGGAAGTCGTGGGATCAGTAATAGACAAGATATCACACACTGCCATTGCTTTGAAGGCCAGTGCACGCCTCCGGATCTTTGCTCTTCCTCAGAGTACACAAACGTATCGCGAGAGCCGCCTTTGTCCCACGTCGAGGCAGCCTGTCGCTAAACATTGCACGCAGGGACATACACGCTGCTGTGCCTAACTGGGAACAGCGCACTGAACACACCAGACCACACCGAAGTCATGGCCAAGGGTAGGATGGCAGGGTTCGGGATGAGGGGTATCGATTTAGACCCATCTGACCAGGGCGCCAAAATGGCCGCGCTTCGCCCGCCTGGCCACCACCGCACTGGACCCAAGACGATGGTGGCAGCTCGGCCTGCACGGGGGCTCTCCCCTCCATTGTTCCCGCCGCCTCATCGCCATGCCGAGTGAAAGGCGAAGGAAAAGTAAACACGGCACGAAAAGAAAGGAATATGGACACCTATACAACACCAAACCACAATGATGGCACAGACGTTACGAATAATGAGTTTTAAGTTGGGAATGAATACAATCAGAGAAGGTAAACGAACCAGGGAAAGAGGTAAAGACGGAGCCCCGCCCCCCAGCAACCTGCCTAATGGATTGTATGTACACGCCCACTTCTCCTCCCCTTCCTGCTCTTCTCCCTCCTAGTGTGTGTGTGTGTGTGTGTGTGTGTGTGTGTGTGTGTGTGTGTGTGTGTGTGTGTGTGTGTGTGTGTGTGTGTGTGTGTGTGTGTGTGTGTGTAAAGGGGGGCATGGGGGAGCGGATGTGGGTGTGTGAGAATGCTACACTAGTGGCTCTCTAGAAAAAGAAAAAAAAAAAGACAAAGCGTACAAATAAATACCTTCTGTGCAGGTACAAATATCTTGAAAGAAAAGAAAATAAGTACCATGAGTACGCAGGAAACATGGAAAATTCACAGAGAGAGAGAGAGAGAGAGAGAGAGAGAGAGAGAGTATATATGTACTACGTACGTACGTACATACCTACGACAACATACATGCATGTATGCATGCACTCGCCTGCGTGCGCACACACACACACACACACACACACACACACACACACACACACACACACACACACAAGCGAATCTAAAATATTTCACTTTAATTCTCTCCAACCAGGCCATACTCCTTTGGTCACTCACCAGTATCACCATCGACACCGCTATCACCATCACTGTATATCAACTCACAATTCCCTAACAGAACAAAGACTCTCCCTCTCTCTCTCTCTCTCTCTCTCTCTCTCTCTCTCTCTCTCTCTCTCTCTCTCTCTCTCTCTCTCTCTCTCTCTCTCTCTCTCTTCTCTTCCCAAGATGAGATATGGAAGCTCCTTAACAGTAACAGAACAAGGGAACCGTATCAAATCCCATTACTAAATTTCACTCAGTATGCCTGGAGCTGCCCTGCCGAGATTAATTCTAGTAACGCGCGTAAGAACCAGAGAAATGAGATGCGAATTACAGCCTCAGTAGTGTGCCTAACAATTTAGTCTTGGGGAATGAGAGGCCCAGGCAGCCTTACAGTGGAGAGTAGCGAGTGGAGATAGTACGTGGAACCGTAAGGGATGATAGTAAA